>NC_138779.1:4376086-4671086 GCF_965119305.1 Pelophylax lessonae
ATTGGGGCACGCACACTGGTCACTCTGCATTATTGGGGGCACGCACACTGGTCACTCTGCATTATTGGGGGCACACACACTGGTCACTCTGCATTATTGGGGCACACACACTGGTCACTCTGCATTATTGGGCACACACACTGGTCACTCTGCATTATTGGGGCACACACACTGGTCACTCTGCATTATTGGGGCACACACACTGGTCACTCTGCATTATTGGGGCACACACACTGGTCACTCTGCATTATTGGGGCACACACACTGGTCACTCTGCATTATTGGGGCACGCACACTGGTCACTCTGTATTATTGGGGGCACGCACACTGGTCACTCTGCATTATTGGGGCACACACACTGGTCACTCTGCATTATTGGGGCACGCACACTGGTCACTCTGTATTATTGGGGGCACGCACACTGGTCACTCTGCATTATTGGGGCACACACACTGGTCACTCTGCATTATTGGGGCACGCACACTGGTCACTCTGTATTATTGGGGGCACACACACTGGTCACTCTGCATTATTGGGGCACACACACTGGTCACTCTGCATTATTGGGGCACGCACACTGGTCACTCTGTATTATTGGGGGCACGCACACTGGTCACTCTGCATTATTGGGGCACACACACTGGTCACTCTGCATTATTGGGGCACACACACTGGTCACTCTGCATTATTGGGGGCACGCACACTGGTCACTCTGCATTATTGGGGGCACACACACTGGTCACTCTGCATTATTGGGGCACACACACTGGTCACTCTGCATTATTGGGCACACACACTGGTCACTCTGCATTATTGGGCACACACACTGGTCACTCTGCATTATTGGGGCACACACACTGGTCACTCTGCATTATTGGGGCACACACACTGGTCACTCTGCATTATTGGGGGCACGCACACTGGTCACTCTGCATTATTGGGGGCACTCACACTGGTCACTCTGCATTATTGGGGGCACACACACTGGTCACTCTGCATTAATGGGGGCACGCACACTGGTCACTCTGCATTATTGGGCACACACACTGGTCACTCTGCATTATTGGGGCACACACACTGGTCACTCTGCATTATTGGGCACACACACTGGTCACTCTGCATTATTGGGGCACACACACTGGTCACTCTGCATTATTGGGGGCACACACACTGGTCACTCTGCATTATTGGGCACACACACTGGTTACTCTGCATTATTGGGGGCACACACACTGGTTACTCTGCATTAATTGGGGCACACACACTGGTTACTCTGCATTATTGGGGGCACACACACTGGTTACTCTGCATTATTGGGGGCACACACACTGGTCAATCTACATTATTGGGGGCACACACACTGGTCACTCTGCATTATTGGGGGAAGGCACACTGGTCACTCTGCATTATTGGGGGCACACACACTGGTCAATCTGCATTATTGGGGGCACGCACACTGGTCACTCTGCATTATTGGGGGCACACACACTGGTCACTCTGCATTAATGGGGGCACGCACATGGTCGCTCTGCATTAATGGGGGAACGCACACTGGTCACTCTACATTATTGGGGGCACACACACTGGTCACTCTGCATTAATGGGGGCACGCACACTGGTCACTCTGCATTATTGGGGGCACACACATGGTCGCTCTGCATTAATGGGGGCATGCACACTGGTCACCCTGCATTAATGGGGGCACACACACTGGTCACTCTGCATTATTGGGGGCACGCACACTGGTCACTCTGCATTATTGGGGGCACTCACACTGGTCACTCTGCATTATTGGGGGCACACACACTGGTCACTCTGCATTAATGGGGGCACGCACACTGGTCACTCTGCATTATTGGGCACACACACTGGTCACTCTGCATTATTGGGGCACACACACTGGTCACTCTGCATTATTGGGCACACACACTGGTCACTCTGCATTATTGGGGCACACACACTGGTCACTCTGCATTATTGGGGGCACACACACTGGTCACTCTGCATTATTGGGCACACACACTGGTTACTCTGCATTATTGGGGGCACACACACTGGTTACTCTGCATTAATTGGGGCACACACACTGGTTACTCTGCATTATTGGGGGCACACACACTGGTTACTCTGCATTATTGGGGGCACACACACTGGTCAATCTACATTATTGGGGGCACACACACTGGTCACTCTGCATTATTGGGGGAAGGCACACTGGTCACTCTGCATTATTGGGGGCACACACACTGGTCAATCTGCATTATTGGGGGCACGCACACTGGTCACTCTGCATTATTGGGGGCACACACACTGGTCACTCTGCATTAATGGGGGCACGCACATGGTCGCTCTGCATTAATGGGGGAACGCACACTGGTCACTCTACATTATTGGGGGCACACACACTGGTCACTCTGCATTAATGGGGGCACGCACACTGGTCACTCTGCATTATTGGGGGCACACACATGGTCGCTCTGCATTAATGGGGGCATGCACACTGGTCACCCTGCATTATTGGGGGCACACACACTGGTCACTCTGCATTAATGGGGGCACGCACACTGGTCACTCTGCATTATTGGGGGCACACACATGGTCGCTCTGCATTAATGGGGGCACGCACACTGGTCACTCTGCATTAATGGGGGCACACACACTGGTCGCTCTGCATTAATGGGGGCATGCACACTGGTCAATCTGCATTAATGGGTGCACGCACATGGTCGCTCTGCATTAATGGGGGCATGCACATGGTCACTCTGCATTAATGGGGGCACGCACAATGGTCACTCTGCATTAATGGGGGCACGCACATGGTCACTCTGCATTAATGGGGGCACGCACACTGGTCAATCTGCATTAATGGGTGCACGCACATGGTCGCTCTGCATTAATGGGGGCACGCACATGGTCGCTCTGCATTAATGGGGGCACGCACATGGTCACTCTGCATTAATGGGGGCACGCACAATGGTCACTCTGCATTAATGGGTGCACGCACATGGTCGCTCTGCATTAATGGGTGCACGCACATGGTCACTCTGCATTAATTGGGGCACGCACATGGTCGCTCTGCATTAATGGGGGCACGCACATGGTCGCTCTGCATTAATGGGGGCACGCACATGGTCACTCTGCATTAATGGGGGCACGCACATGGTCACTCTGCATTAATGGGGGCACGCACAATGGTCTCTCTGCATTGGATGGGGGCACGCACATGGTCACTCTGCATTAATGGGGGCACGCACATGGTCACTCTGCATTAATGGGGGCACGCACAATGGTCGCTCTGCATTGGATGGGGGCACGCACAATGGTCGCTCTGCATTGGATGTGGGCAAGTTTTGGGGAATGCCTTTTTTTGTTTTTGGCGTTCTGTATTTGGAATTTGATGGTCACTTTTCCGGACCTCGGACTGAATGGAAAATTTGTAAGTGGACCTTTCAAGTTTACATTTGAGTACCCCTGTACTAGTCCATTCAACAACCTCCTCCACTCCCCCACACACGTTACCAATGCTGCTGTCCAATGGTTGATACATTGCTCCTTTATAGATACAGGGACAGAGTGAATGTAGCCACTTTTTTTTTTTTAAATAAAAAAATAACAGCTCCGATCAGAGCCGCTGTACTAACCATCCAAAGTCAGTAAAAGGGGACGCCGCACCTTGCCATTGGCTGAGCGCTGATCAGGAGTGGGTTGGCTGCTGGTTTTCCAGCATGCTCAACCGACATACACACAAGCCGAATGTCGGCTGGTTTTTATTGAACCGGCCAATGTCTCCCGACATTCAGCCAGTGTGTATGGGGCTTAAGACAGGAGGTGTGTTACTGGCCAATCACTGGCTGAAAATAAAAGAAAGGAATAGACTGTAAACAAAAAACAAATGTGGCCACCACACCTAGTGATATGTTTGTTTTGACAAGAGGATGTATCATTGTAATAAAAAGGGACTTAAATACACTTTAATAGAAAGAAAAAAAAAAAACAAAAAAAAATACACCGTATACCCCAATTTTTATAAAGATATGAAAGATAATCGATAATCTTACGCTGAGTAAATAGATACCTAAAATGTCGTGCGCACCAAACTACGAAACTTAATCACTGTAGGTGACACACAATTTCTACAAGTTACCAGTTTAGAGTTACAGAGGACTGTATTGCTCTCGCTCTGATGTTTGTGGTGATACCTCACATGCGTGGGGTGAACACTGTTTACATATGTGGGCGGGACCTAGATATGCGTTTACCCCTGCATACGAGTAGGGGGGGGGGCAGGGAAGCTTTACATTTCCTATTATTGTTATTTATATAATTAATTTTTTTTCTATTTTACACTGTACTTTTAAAAAGAAATTGATCACTTTTATTCCTATCACAAGGAATGTAAACATCTCTTGTAATAGAAATAAGCAGTGACGGGTCCTCTTTATGGAGAGATCTGGGATCAATAGGAGCCAACACCCCTTCTCTATAATGGAAAGCATTCCATCCAAAAAAACAAACAAAAAGAAAACACAAAAAAATTGATTTAATGCTTTTTTTTTTTTAAATAAAAACTGATTCCAGGAAAAGTAAAAGTTCTCCCTTGGGCCTTCCTCACTGCAGGTGTAAATTGCTTGGTTGTGTCTAGAGGGACGAGAAAAGTTTTACTTACCCCATCCCCCAGCAGATGGCGCTCCCCTATGCTCTTACAGAGGACATTTCCTTAGCATGTCCAATGCAGAGGAAGTGAAGGGAAATCTATCCAATGGGGACACAGAAAGCAATGTTTTTTTAACGGTGTGGGAAAATGTTTGCTCCTTTGTTAGTTTTTTTTTGCTGTGCCCCCATTGGGGAGGACTGTCGCCACTTCCTGTTCCTGTGATCCTGGTCCCTAGTACAGGAAGAGAAAATGTAAAAGACCTGATTTGTTCTTGATTCAGGACTAATTGGACCAGGGTCATTTGGAGTAGATTTATAGTCATAAATGCAAAGTGGTTTGTTTAACTTTATAGATTATTATTCGGACGATTATGCTGATTTTCTTTGTTTTTATTTCATCAGATCCCACTTCCACTGAGACCGCCGCTGATACCGAGATACTCAAGAAGCACCAAAGAAACCTGGAGATACACAGTGAGACCCCTCCAGTCACTGAGGAGGTCCCCACAATGTCTCCAACATGGACAACGACAACAACAACGACAGAGACCAGTACTTATGATTCGGGAATCGATCCCGATGTGAGATTTATCGTCAATAAACTCCTTAATATGAAGAAAGAAGATCTCAATAAATTAGTGTGCATAATAGTTAGACTCTGTCTTGTAATACTAACACTAGCATGCTACTGTGGGTAAGTTATTGCACGTTCTTCATAGGTTTTCTCCATTACACGTCTTCATGCTATCACCCACTGTATTTGAGCCCTCCCCCTCCCAATATTTACCTTTTTACTATAGGCAGGCAGTTGATAGTTGATAGACAGACCGAGGCGGTGAGTTTTCTGTGCTCATTGCCTGGGGTTTACCAGCACAAGTCCCTCACTGGTCATGAGATTAAACGCACCTCTAACGTGTTCTATGGGGGAGGGGTGAATGAACTGAGGCTGCTGATAACAGTAACAAATGGGGTGATGGCGTGAGACTATTTGTTTTCTAACAAACACAAATTTAGGTGGAGTCTGCTATTAGTTGTGAACATTTCTGCTGGTTTATGGACACATTTTCTTAACATATCTTTCTTTATCACTACAGAATTATGTACTGCAGGCTCAGACCAAAAGTGATGGACAATCTAAAGAGGATGGAAGAAGGACTCCCAGCGATGGATGAAGTACGGATAATGATAGATAAAGGAAGCGCAGGGATGGAAGAAGGACTCCCAGCGATGGAGGAAGTACGGATAATGATAGATAAAGGAAGCGCAGGGATGGAAGAAGGACTCCCAGCGATGGAGGAAGTACACGTAATCAGAGTAGAAGGAGACGCAGAGGGAAATGATGTCCTAGCAGCGATGGAAGAAAGATGCACAGCAAAGGATGAAGTCTGCATCATGATGGATGAAAGAAGCGGAGATATTGAAGGAGGAATCGCTGCGAGGGGAGAAATGCGCCCATTGCTGCCTGAAGTATGCATAATAAATGAAAAAAGACACACAGCGACTGAAGAAGAAGTTGCAGCGATAAAAGTAAAACTTGCAGCGATGGAAGAAGAACTTGAAATGACAAAAAAAGAACTTGCAAAGACGCAAGAAAGACTTACAAAGGAAGAAGAAGTGAATGAAGAAAAACTCCTAGTGATTAAACAAGGATTCGTTGCGAAGGAAGAAGAACTGGCAAAGACTAAAATACAACTGTCAGAGACTACAAACAAACTGATTGTAACTAAAATGGAACAGACAGCCACTAAAAAAGAACTCACAGCCACTAAAAAAGAACTCACAGCTACTAAAAAAGAACTCACAGCTACTAAAAAAGAACTCGTAGTGACGGATGAACTTTCAGAGAAAGAAGAAATGTGGCAAAAAACACTCCTAATGCTCGGAGAAGGAGTGACAGCGATGGAAGAAAAACTGGCAGCGACGAGAGAAGAACTCGCAGCAACGAAAGGAGAACTCGCAGCAACGAAAGAACTCGCAGCGATGAAAGAACGACCAGAAGAGGAGTGAAGCAGGCCGAACATTATGCAATTTTCTTTCCTTCAACCACAGGTTGAAGTCTTTACTAATAGCAGGTTGTTAAGAAGCGGGCTGGAAACCCGTTTGGAGTGTCCTTTACAACACGCTGACAGCTTGCACAAGGAGTAAAGGTAAAGTTGATCCAGGGAATATCCGATTGCCTCTCGGGGGATCAGGAAGGAATTTTTTCCCCTGCTGTAGCAAATTGGATCATGCTTTGCTGGGGTTTTTCGCCTTCCTCTGGATCAACTGCGGGTATAGGATTGTCCTTAACAATCGCAGGTTGTTAAGTAGCGGGCCAGAAACCTGTTTGGCGTGTCCTTAACAACCCGCTGACAGCTGAAAGTAAACCAAAGAGTTGCCAGCAATAACATTTGAAAATAAATTAGCGTAGGGGTTCCCCCCCACCCAAATCAATAATTGGCCCTTTGGGTCTGGAATGGATTATAGGGGGAACCCCACGCAAAAAATTAAAAAGTAAAATGGTGTGGGGGTCCCTCCCAAAATCCATACCAGACCTTTATCAAAGCATGCAGCCTGGCAGGCCAGGAAATGGGGGGGAAGGGGGATGAGTGAGCGCCCCTCCTGAACCAAACCAGGTCACGTGCCCTCGATATGGGAGGATGCTTTGGGGTAAGGGGGCTCCCCTCCCCCAAAGTACCTTGTCTCCATCAAAATGGGGACAAGGCGCTTTGGGGGAGGGGGAGGGGAGCCCCATCTACTCCAAAGCACCCCCCCATGTCGAGGACATGTGGCCAGGTATAGTTAGGGGTGCAGGGGCTGAGAACTCACTTGCCCCTCCTTCTAGTCTGCCAAGTTGCATGCTCGGATAAAAACCTGGTGTGGCTTTTGGGGGGACCACACACTCGAAGGGGCTGGTGTGAATTGGGGGGGACTCCCACACTGATTATTTTCTCAAATTTTATTGCCAGCAAACCTTTGGATTACATTCAGCCAGCAGCTAATGAGTCCTCAAGGGTTAAGGACGCAGCAGCCAGCTTGCTGGCCCATTTCTTAAAACCCAGCTATTGTTGAGGACGCCGTCAGCCACCCACTCCTAAAATTTGCATCAGAAAAGTATCTAAATCGAAGCTGAACTGTCTACTTTCATCGTTCATTGTTATTGATGCTGAATTTACTTCAGGGGACATTGTTTTTTTAATAAATGACCTGTAAAAAAAAAACAAGGATCGCAGGGGGGAGAGGTCCTTGAACCCTTTAACATGGGGACAAGGTGCAGAGGAGTGAGGGGTGTTGAGCCCCTCTAACCCAAAGCATCCCCCCATGAAGGCATGTGGCCTGGTATGGCTCAGTAGGAGGTGATCCCTTTCCTAGCCTGCGAGGCTGCATGCTCGGATAAGTGTCTGGTATGGCCTTAATAGGGAGTTATGGGTTCACAACCTTTTTTTGTATAATTTAGGCATGGGGTTTCCCTCAAAATCTATGCCAGACCGAACGTTCTGGTATGGATTTGGGGGAGGCGATTCCAAGCCTTTTTTTTTAATTTTGGCGTGGGGTTCCCCTTAACATCTATACCTCATATAGGGGGCACTGATGTGATGGGGGCTCTCATATATAGGGGGCACTGATGTGATGGGGGGCTCTCATATATAGGGGGACACTGGTGTGATGGGGGGCTCTCATATATAGGGGGACACTGAAGTGATGGGGGGCTCTCATATATAGGGGGCACTGATGTGATGAGGGGCTCTCATATATAGGGGGACACTGATGTGATGGGGGGCTCTCATATATAGGGGGACACTGATGTGATGGGAGGCTCTCATATATAGGGGGACACTGAAGTGATGGGGGGCTCTCATATATAGGGGGCACTGATGTGATGAGGGGCTCTCATATATAGGGGGACACTGATGTGATGGGGGGCTCTCATATATAGGGGGACACTGGTGTGATGGGGGGCTCTCATATATAGGGGGACACTGAGGTGATGGGGGGGCTCTCATATATAGGGGGACACTGGTGTGATGGGGGACTCTCATATATAGGGGGACACTGGTGTGATGGGGGGCTCTCATATATAGGGGGCACTGATGTGATGGGGGGCTCTCATATATAGGGGGACACTGATGTGATGGGGGGGCTCTCATATATAGTGGGCACTGATGTGATGGGGGGGCTCTCATATATAGGGGGACACTGATGTGATGGAGGCTCTCATATATAGTGGGCACTGATGTGATGGGGGGCTCTCATATATAGGGGGACACTGAGGTGATGGGGGGGCTCTCATATATAGGGGGATACTGAAGTGATGGGGGGCTCTCATATATAGGGGGCACTGATGTGATGAGGGGCTCTCATATATAGGGGGGCACTGATGTGATGGGGGGGCTCTCATATATAGGGGGACACTGGTGTGATGGGGGGCTCTCATATATAGGGGGACACTGATGTGATGGGGGGGCTCTCATATATAGGGGGACACTGATGTGATGGGGGGCTCTCATATATAGGGGGACACTGATGTGATGGGGGGCTCTCATATATAGGGGGACACTGAGGTGATGGGGGGGCTCTCATATATAGGGGGACACTGATGTGATGGGGGGCTCTCATATATAGGGGGACACTGGTGTGATGGGGGGGCTCTCATATATAGGGGGACACTAGTGTGATGGGGGGCTCTCATATATAGGGGGACACTGATGTGATGGGGGGGCTCTCATATATAGGGGGACACTGATGTGATGGGGGGGCTCTCATATATAGGGGGACACTGATGTGATGGGAGGCTCTCATATATAGGGGGACACTGATGTGATGGGGGGCTCTCATATATAGGGGGACACTGGTGTGATGGGGGCTCTCATATATAGGGGGACACTGGTGTGATGGGGGCTCTCATATATAGGGGGGACACTGGTGTGATGGGGGGCTCTCATATATAGGGGGCACTGATGTGATGGGGGGCTCTCATATATAGGGGGACACTGATGTGATGGGGGGGCTCTCATATATAGTGGGCACTGATGTGATGGGGGGGCTCTCATATATAGGGGGACACTGATGTGATGGAGGCTCTCATATATAGGGGGACACTGATGTGATGGGGGGGCTCTCATATATAGGGGGACACTGATGTGATGATGGAGGCTCTCATATATAGGGGGATACTGAAGTGATGGGGGGCTCTCATATATTGGGGGCACTGATGTGATGGGGGGGCTCTCATATATAGGGGGGCACTGATGTGATGGGGGGGCTCTCATATATAGGGGGACACTGGTGTGATGGGGGGCTCTCATATATAGGGGGACACTGGTGTGATGGGGGGCTCTCATATTTAGGGGGGCTCTGCTGTAAAGTAATTTCACTCAGGTGGTTGTTTCATTGGCTCAGGTGCAGGTCTCCCATTGATAAGTTACATTTACATATTGGGGGGGGGGGTCCCCAGATTTTACAAACTTTTAGTGCTGGTTCACACATAAGCGATGTCAGACATGGCATGTGATTCAGAGGGCACTGCTCTGCAAATCACATGCGATGTCTGTGCGATGAAAATTCAGCCATACAGATTGTACGGCTGAATTTGCATCGCATTTGGACACAACTCGCACAGCACCCTTTTTTTGGTCCACACCAGAATCGGATCGCATGGGTGTTCACACCTATGCGATCCGATTCCTGTCCGAACTGACAGTATGCACTGCGATATGCAAACTAATCTGGGGGTGTCGCTAACCTTGTATTGACACCCCCCAGCGATTCGCATTTGGCAGTGTGAACTTCCTGCGAGTTAAATGCGATGCGGGAACCCCCAGTGGATTCGCAGGGTTCCCGCATCGCATATATGTGAACCTGCACTTAAAGCGGAGTTCTGGGCACAAAATCGATGTGTTTTTTTTTGTGCCCGTCCGCTAGTTCTGGATAACCTGAAAAGGAATTGGATAGTTAGGTTTTTGTTTTTTTTTTTAAAACTCACCTTGTAATTGTAGATCGTAAATACTCACCTCAGGGTACTTCCTCCCTCGGAGCCGCGGCTCACCCCGTCACTTCCTGCCTCGCGATGATTCCTGGGAGCTGAACGTCATAGCTCCCAGGAATCAATGCGACGGCACCGGCCCCGCACGTCATTTCCTGGCGACGCCGCACCGGAAGTGACGAGAGGGGCCGGTGCGGCGCATTCTGGGAGAAGAAGACGCGGAAGAAGACACAGAAGAGGATCGCGCCGGCTTCAGCTGCCCACAAGAGAGATGGAAACGCTGTGGAAGAAATTTTATAAGTAAGTATTTCTTCTAAAAGGTAAGTGCGAACCGGGACAGATCAGAGGCTAGCCATTGTGGAATGTACTAGCCCTGACTGTCCCGGGGGTATGCTTAGTGAAAAATGACATCTGTGCCCGGAACTCCGCTTTAAAGGATGTTGGATATTAGGAACGGTTGAGAAACATTGGTCTGCTGTATATCTTTCTGGGGGGATTTCTCCTCACTTCCTGTCTCGGTGACACGCCGGGCCGTGTCATAGTGTGACTGTGTAATAAAAGGGCGCACCACTCCCAATTCTTGGAGCTCCTCCCACTTTATGATGAAGGATCAGAAGACACAACATTGGCTGCGATTCAGTGTATTAAAAGAAAACCCCGTCAATGCATTTCAAGGATCTATATCCGCTTCCTCAGGGCTCCGCCCAGAATTTTATCCAATGGTAGAATTTTGCTTTAAAAAGTACAGAAAGAAGAATAAATGGTCCGTGTGCGTTAGAATGAGTCCGCGGACGCCATGTTGTCTCTACATAGAGAAGATCCAATCAGCTTCCTATTGATTGTAAGTTTGTATATTTCTATTGTGTGATCTTTGATACAATGTATAGCTGTATATTGTACAAATTCTATTTATATATATATATTTTGCACAGATTTTGCACAGAGATTGTTGGTTTGCTCCTTTTGTACTCATTGCTTCAAATAAAATATTTTTGTTTTTGTGTTTTTTTGCACATATTTTGGAAGTTTTTTGCTAAATTCTGTTTCTTCTTAATTGTATGTTACTATGGGTGACCAGCAATGAATGACCTCCCACTCAAGGTTTACTCCGCCCACAACTGATGGGGACTAGTTAAATTCGGTATTGGCTTCCTACAACCTATGCGTTCCTAGCTCCACCCAACTTCCAAAGTCATGGGGGATGGGGGGGTGTTACTCTCATTGTTGGGTTATTCATTTACTATAGAGCCCTGGTGCCTGGGAACTGCAATTGGCCCTTTGGCAATTTTTCTGCAGCCCTCTGGGTCCCTGCAGAGAATAATCTGTGCCTGCAGTCTCTGAAAATCTCCTTTAGTATGTCTGCAGTCTCTGACCGTCTCCTGTACTATGTCTGCAGTCTCTGACCATCTCCTGTACTATGTCTGCAGTCTCTGACTGTCCCCTGTACTATGTCTGCAGTCTCTGACTGTCCCCTGTACTATGTCTGCAGTCTCTGACCATCTCCTGTACTATGTCTGCAGTCTCTGACCATCTCCTGTACTATGTCTGCAGTCTCTGATCATCTCCTTTTGTGTGTCTTTGCTATCTCTGATAATAAATATTCATAGAATTTTATGTGTAGACATGATACAGGAGATGGTCAGAGACTGCAGACATGGTACAGGAGACGGTCAGAGACTGCAGAAATAGCACAGGAGACGGTCAGAGACTGCAGACATAGTACAGGAGACGGTCAGAGACTGCAGACATAGTACAGGAGACAGTCAGAGACTGCAGACATAGTACAGGAGACGGTCAGAGACTGCAGACATAGTACAGGAGATGGTCAGAGACTGCAGACATAGTACAGGGGACAGTCAGAGACTGCAGACATACTAAAGGAGATTTTCAGAGACTGCAGACACGGATTATTCTCTGCAGGGACCCAGAGGGCTGCAGAAAAATTGCCAAAGGGCCACTTGCAGTTCCCAGGCACCAGGGCTCTATAGTAAATGAATAACCCAACAATGAGAGTAACACCCCCCTATCCCCCATGACTTTGGAAGTTGGGCGGAGCTAGGAACGCATAGGTTGTAGGAAGCCAATACCGAATTTAACTAGTCACCATCAGTTGTGGGCGGAGTAAACCTTGAGTGGGAGGTCATTCATTGCTGGTCACCCATAGTAACATACAATTAAGAAGAAACAGAATTTAGCAAAAAAAACTTCCAAAATATGTGCAAAAAAACACAAAAACAAAAATATTTTATTTGAAGCAATGAGTACAAAAGGAGCAAACCAACAATCTCTGTGCAAAATCTGTGCAAAATCTGTGCAAAATATATATATATAAATAGAATTTGTACAATATACAGCTATACATTGTATCAAAGATCACACAATAGAAATATACAAATAATACAAACTCACAATCAATAGGAAGCTGATTGGATCTTCTCTATGTAGAGACAACATGGCGTCCGCGGACTCATTCTAACGCACACGGACCATTTATTCTTCTTTCTGTACTTTTTAAAGCAAAATTCTACCATTGGATAAAATTCTGGGCGGAGCCCTGAGGAAGCGGATATAGATCCTTGAAATGCATTGACGGGGTTTTCTTTTAATACACTGAATCGCAGCCAATGTTGTGTCTTCTGATCCTTCATCATAAAGTGGGAGGAGCTCCAAGAATTGGGAGTGGTGCGCCCTTTTATTACACAGTCACACTATGACACGGCCCAGCGTGTCACCAAGACAGGAAGTGAGGAGAAATCCCCCCAGAAAGATATACAGCAGACCAATGTTTCTCAACCGTTCCTAATATCCAACATCCTTTTAAGTGCAGGTTCACATATATGCGATGCGGGAACCCTGCAAATCCACTGCGGGTTCCCGCATCGCATTTAACTCGCAGGAAGTTCACACTGCCAAATGCGAATCGCTGGGGGGTGTCAATACAAGGTTAGCGACACCCCCAGATTAGTTTGCATATCGCAGTGCATACTGTCAGTTCGGACAGGAATCGGATCGCATAGGTGTGAACACCCATGCGATCCGATTCTGGTGTGGACCAAAAAAAGGGTGCTGTGCGAGTTGTGTCCAAATGCGATGCGAATTCAGCCGTACAATCTGTATGGCTGAATTTTCATCGCACAGACATCGCATGTGATTTGCAGAGCAGTGCCCTCTGAATCACATGCCATGTCTGACATCGCTTATGTGTGAACCAGCACTAAAAGTTTGTAAAATCTGGGGACCCCCCCCCCCCAATATGTAAATGTAACTTATCAATGGGAGACCTGCACCTGAGCCAATGAAACAACCACCTGAGTGAAATTACTTTACAGCAGAGCCCCCCTAAATATGAGATCCCCCCATCACACCAGTGTCCCCCTATATATGAGAGCCCCCCCATCACATCAGTGCCCCCCTAAATATGAGAGCCCCCCATCACACCAGTGTCCCCCTATATATGAGAGCCCCCCCATCACATCAGTGTCCCCCTATATATGAGAGCCCCCCATCACATCAGTGTCCCCCTATATATGAGAGCCCCCCATCACATCAGTGCCCCCTATATATGAGAGCCCCCCATCACATCAGTGCCCCCTATATATGAGAGCCCCATCACTTCAGTGTCCCCCTATATATGAGAGCCCCTCATCACATCAGTGTCCCCCTATATATGAGAGCCCCCCCATCACATCAGTGTCCCCCTTTATATGAGAGCCCCCCATCACTTCAGTGTCCCCCTAAATATAAGAGCCTCCCATCACATCAGTGCCCCCCTATATATGAGAGCCTCCCATCACATCAGTGCCCCCCTATATATGAGAGCCTCCCATCACATCAGTGTCCCCCTATATATGAGAGCCCCCCATTACATCAGTGTCCCCCTATATATGAGAGCCTCCCATCACATCAGTGTCCCCATATATATGAGAGCCCCCCATTACATCAGTGTCCCCCTATATATGATAGCCCCCCATTACATCAGTGTCCCCCTATATATGAGAGCCTCCCATCACATCAGTGTCCCCCTATATGAGTGCCTCCCATCACATCAGTGTCCCCCTATATATGAGTGCCTCCCATCACATCAGTGTCCCCCTATATATGAGAGCCTCCCATCACATCAGTGTCCCCCTATATATGAGAGCCTCCCATCACATCAGTGTCCCCCTATATATGAGTGCCTCCCATCACATCAGTGTCCCCATATATATGAGTGCCTCCCATCACATCAGTGTCCCCATATATATGAGAGCCTCCCATCACATCAGTGTCCCCCTATATATGAGAGCCTCCCCATTACATCAGTGTCCCCCTATATATGAGAGCCTCCCCATTACATCAGTGTCCCCCTATATATGAGTGCCTCCCATCACATCAGTGTCCCCCTATATACGAGTGCCTCCCATCACATCAGTGTCCCCCTATATATGAGTGCCTCCCATCACATCAGTGTCCCCATATATATTAGAGCCCCCCATCACATCAGTGTCCCCATATATATTAGAGCCCCCCATCACATCAGTGTCCCCATATATATTAGAGCCCCCCATCACATCAGTGTCCCCATATATATATTAGAGACCCCCCATCACATCAGTGTCCCCCTATATATGAGAGCCCCCCATCCCATCAGTGTCCCCCTATATATGAGAGCCCCCCCATCACATCAGTGTCCCCCGTCCCCCTATATATGAGAGCCTCCATCACTTCAGTGTCCCCCTATATATGAAAGCCCCTCATCACATCAGTGTCCCCCTATATATGAGAGCCCCCCCATCCCATCAGTGTCTCCCTATATATGAGAGCCTCCATCCCATCAGTGTCCCCCTCTATATATGAGAGCCTCCCATCACATCAGAGTCCCCCTATATATGAGAGCCCCCCCATCCCATCAGTGTCTCCCTATATATGAAAGCCTCCATCACATCAGTGTCCCCCTCTATATATGAGAGCCTCCCATCACATCAGAGTCCCCCTATATATGAAAGCCCCCCATCACATCAGTGTCCCCCTATATATGTGAGCCCCCCATCACATCAGTGTCCCCCTATATATGAAAGCCCCCCTCATCACATCAGTGTCCCCCTATATATGAGAGCCCCCCATCACATCAGTGTCCCCATATATATGAGAGCCCCCCATCACATCAGTGTCCCCCTTTATATGTGAGCCCCCCCATCACATCAGTTTCCCCATATATATGAAAGCCCCCCTCATCACTTCAGTGTCCCCCTTTATATGTGAGCCCCCCATCACATCAGTGTCCCCCTTTATATGAGAGCCCCCCATCACTTCAGTGTCCCCCTATATATGAGAGCCCCCCATCACATCAGAGAATCACAATGAGAAAGGTCCAACGCCAAAGAGTCCCCCCCCCCCCCAGATTAGAGTCCTTTCGCTCTCGTGGCACCTGAGGGGTACCCAAATGGCACACTGGGATGCCGCGGCACCCTGGTTGAGAAACACTGCAGTAGACTGCAACAAACACACGACAGAGGCTTTACACCTCTCCAACTCTACTAAAGGGGCTTCTTTTGGGGGGATTCCAACTCTATTCTTGTCCCGGTGACACCTTGTGCGTCAGAGTATGACAGGGAGTCACCAGCAGTAAAAGCTCAGCAGAGGTTCTAACCCAAGAAGGATCATGTTTTGTCTGGATCTGGGCTTCACCAACAATTAATGTTCATCATTGTGGGAACGTCATCCTTCAGATCAGTCCGAACCTTCAGAGGGCTTTCCTCGTTTCTTCATAGATGACCTTCACGCAGAACGTCTCCTCGTTTTTATCTTCGTGGTCATTGATAAATATGAGAATTTCTTCCAATCCGCCGCTGTCGCTGGGTGCAAAGCGAAGTCCGATGGTGTAGGTTTCCCCCGCCCCCACCTGAAAGAAAAATTCATCCAATCAATGAAAAAAAAAAAAACCTTTCCAGGAAATAATATTGGCTATTGTA
Source organism: Pelophylax lessonae (assembly GCF_965119305.1). Classification (NCBI taxonomy): domain Eukaryota; kingdom Metazoa; phylum Chordata; class Amphibia; order Anura; family Ranidae; genus Pelophylax; species Pelophylax lessonae. The sequence goes on from NC_138779.1 coordinate 4,392,653, forward strand.
TCCATTCTATCTCCTGGCCCTGGGGTTATACTGCTGACCCCCGCCCCCCCTCCTGGCCCTGGGGTTATACCGCTGACCTCGCCCACCCCTCCTGGCCCCGGGGTTATACCGTCCGTTACCTCCCCTCCTGGCCCTGGGGTTATACCGCTGACACCGCCCACCCCTCCTGGCCCCGGGGTTATACCGTCCGTTATCCCCCCTCCTGGCCCTGGGGTTATACTGCTGACCCTGTCCCCCTCCTGGCCCCGGGGTTATACAGTCCGTTACCCCCCTCCTGGCCCTGGGGTTATACCGCTGACCCCAACCACCCCTCATGGCCCCCGGGGTTATACCGTCCGTTACCCCCCTCCTGGCCCTGGGGTTAAACCGCTGACCCCACCCCCTTCTGGCCCTGGGGTTATACCGTTCGTTACCCCACCTCATGGCCCTGGGGTTATACCGCTAATCCCCCCATCCTGGCCCTGGGGTTATACCGTCCGTTATCCCCCCTCCTGGCCCTGGGGTTATACCACTGACCCCGCCCCCCCTCCTGGCCCTGGGTTTATACCGTCCATTATCCCCCCTCCTGGCCCTGGGGTTATACAGCTGACCCCGCCCACCCCTCCTGGCCCCGGGGTTATACAGTCCGTTACCCCCCTCTCTCCGTTACCCCCCTCTCCTGGCCCTGGGGTTATACTGCTGATCCCGCCCACCCCTCCTGGCCCTGGGGTTATACCGCTGACCCCGCCTCTTCCTTCTGGCCCCAGGATTATACCGTCCGTTACCCCCCTCCTGGTCCTGGGGTTATACCGCTGACCCCGCCCCCTCTCCTGGCCCTGGGGTTATACCGCTGATCCCCCCTCCTGGCCCCAGGATTATACTGTCCATTACCCCCCTCCTGGCCCTGGGGTTATACCGCTGACCCCGCCCACCCTCCTGGCCCCGGGGTTATACCGCCCGTTAACCCCCCTCCTGGCCCTGGGGTTATACCGCTGACCCCGCCCACCCCTCCTGGCCCCGGGGTTATACCGTCCGTTACCCCCCCTCCTGGCCCTGGGGTTAAACCGCTGACCCCACCCTCTCCTGGCCCTGGGGTTATACCGTTCTGTTACCCCCCTCTCCTGGCCCTGGGGTTATACCGCTGATCCCCCCCCCTCCTGGCCCCGGGATTATACCGTCCGTTACCCCTCTCCTGGCCCTGGGGTTATACCGCTGACCCCGCCCCCTCCTGGCCCTGGGGTTATACCATCCGTTACCCCCCCCCCCCACTCCTGGCGCTGGGGTTATACCATCTGTCACCTTTCCCCCCCCCCCCCCCCCATGACAGTGCCCGAAACATGACAGCCAAGAGAGATGCATATGAAATACACTCTGTAGTGTGAGAACTGACACTTCCTGTTCAGAAACTACATATCCCACAATCCCCGGGCCTCTCAGTCTAGTGCTCTGCAGGGGAGAGCTACACAGTAATTAGATCTGACACAGATAGGCAGAGCAAGTGGTCAATAACATTCATTGTAATATGACTTGTGTAGTGATTATATATGCTATGTTTTTTTTTTTGTATTTGCTATTTTTTTCCCCATGAAAAGTTGCCCTTTATGTAAGACTCTGCAGCAATAACCCCCCCCCCCCGAATATAAATATATTTCACATTTCAGTTAATGGGGGCTCCATCAGTCCTGAGTCCCGGCATTATCCTAACTGATGAGGGTTATTATCGTGGCTCCCGGTGATTTGCCCCCGATAACGAATGATTCCGGTCTTCCGGAGATCAGCGATCCCTCCCGGCTGCAGAATCCGGATTTATATATAGAGAGGAGGAGGAGCCTGGAGATTGCGGCCGTGCGGCTCTCTAATAAGGGTCTGTGAATGATAGAGCAGACACGCGCAGGCTCTTGATTTAAGAACTTTCAGAGCGGCTTCCTATGAACTTTCATTAGCTCACGCGTGCTTACGCAGAACTCCCCGTGTACAAGTGTCGGAGCAAAAAATGGGTGGCCTGCCGCACCGCACAATTAGAACGGCCTAATGAAGTCGTGTAGATGGAGGATGGAGGAAGAAGGCGCAGCGTACAGGACGTTCGTCATGTCGGAGCGGGGGGACCGTGCGTCTTCTGCTGCGTCAGTGAGGACTTATTAACCACTTCTGGACTGGAAGGTGGACTCTATTTACTATTTAGATGACTTCTGAAGGCAATTGGTTCCATTTGATTTTAGTTAGGGGTAGCAAAGTAAAGGGGGGTGAATACATATGCCCCCCCCCCCCACACACACTTTTAACAGATTTATTTGTATAATTTATCATTCTCCTTCCACTTCACAATTATGGCCACTTTGTGTCGGTCTATCACATAAAATCCCAATAAAATACATTTACATGTTTGGTTGTAACATGAGAAAATGAGGAAGATGTCAAGGGGTGTGAATAGTTTATCAAGGTGCTGTATATATATATATATATATATATATATATACACAGAGTGTCTTGAAAAAGCATTCACACCCCTTGACATTTTCCTCATATTATTAAACAAAAAAAAAAAAAAAATTATATATAATTTTTTATTTTGTTTAACCACTTCTGGACTGGAAGGTTTTTCCCCCTTAATGACCAGGCCATATTTTGCGATTCGGCACTGCGTTATTTTAACTGACAATTGCGCAGTCGTGCGACGCTGTACCCAAATGAAATGAATGTCCTTTTTTTCCCACAAATAGAACTTTCTTTTGGTGGTATTTGATCACCTGTGCGATTTTTATTTTTCGTGCTATAAACAAAAAAGTGCGACAATTCTGAAAAAAAAAAAAAAATACAATATTTTTTAACTTCCTGCTATATGAAATTCCCCAAAAAAATTTTAAAATCAAAATTTTTTAACATTTTAGGCCAATTTGTTTTCTGCTACATATTTTTGGTAAAAAAAAAAAAAAATCGCAATAAGCGTATTTTGATTGGTTTGCGCAAAAGTTATCATGCCTACAAACTACGGGAAATATTTATGACATATTTATTGTTTTTTTTTTTTTACTAGTAATGGCGGCGATCAGCGATTTTTAGCAGGACTGCGACATTGCGGCGGACAGATCGGAACCCTAACTGACATTTTTGACACTTTTGGGGGGACCAGAGACATTACTACAGTAATCAGTGCTAAAAAATATGCACTGTCACTGTACTAATGACACTGGCAGGGAAGGGTATAACACCAGGGGTGATCAGAGGGTTAATTGTGAGCCTAGGGGAGTGTTTACTAAATGTCTGGGGGAGGGACTTGTGAAATGATCATAGAGACATGTGATCCTATATAGAAGGAGCTCTGTGATCATTTCAGAGAGAACAACAATCAGCTGTGTTTACAACATCCGATCGTTCTTCTCTCTCAGCGGGGAGCGATGCCCCGTGCATCGGCTTCCCCGCTGACGAGCGGTGGTGTGCGCTCGCCCCCTAGCTCCCTGTGCGCGACCAACGTATACCTAAGTCAGTTTGCACAGGAGTGGCTGCCTGCGGCGGACGGTTGTAATGATGATGTCACGCCGAGTAAATAGATACCGAACATGTTACAGTTTAATATTGCGCACACCGGCGGAATGGCGACAAACTATGGTCAATAACAATCTCCATAGGCGATTCTTTAAACATTTTTAATGCTTACCAGTTTAGAGTAGCTCTTCTTTTTTTTTTTTTTATTGCTCTCGCTCTGTCACAGAACAAGTCACACAAGTGTGAAAGGGGCCTAGATGCTCATATTGCCTTTGGGGGAGGGGGGAGGGTTGGGGGGCGCAGTTTGACATATTCACCCTGGGCTCTAGATCACCTTGTCCCAGCACTGAGCAAAGGGCATTCAGATAAGGGGGCATGGATTTTTATTGGGGTATGAAGGCCTGCCCCTCCCCCACCTGCCAACAGCACCCAGGGGAGGTCTGAACTGCAGTAAAGGCTCCCACAGTGAGATCTTCCCTGTGACAAATGAACCCAGAAGCAATGTGTATAATATCACTTCCAGGTTCACGGCTGTCATTCCTCAGCTACTGGAGCCAAGGAGGAAGCTAATCAAGCACAACCTGTGGTTGGTTAGCTACACTGGAGGACAAGGGAGACATTGGGAGTCTAATAGACCCCTGATGTCTCCGTAAAGAGGACCTGTTCCCTGTCCTGTGCTATCACATAAGGGGCTTGTTAGCCCTTTGTAATAGTAATAAAGTTAAAAAAAAAAAAGTGTAAAAAAAAGAAACTAAATTAACCACTTTACTACTGCCCGCCGCGCAGCCGCTCCTGCGCAAACCGCCTTAAGTATACATCGGTCGTGCGCCTGCAGCTAGGGGGCGCGCTCCTGCCCCCACTCGTCAGCAGGGACTCCGATGCACGGGACAGGCGGCTCCGATTGCCACCTGACACCCACGATCGCTCCCCGCTGAGAGAGAAGGACGGTCGGATGTTGTAAACACAGCTGACCGTTCTTCTCCCTGGAATGATCACAGAGCGCCTGTGATCCTTCTATACAGGAACACAGGTCTCTATGATCATTTCACAAGCCACGCCCCCCCCCACAGTTAGAATCACTCCCCTAGGCTCACATTTAACCCTTTGATCACCAATACTGTTAACCCCTTCCCTGCCAGTGTCATTATTACAGTGACAGTGCATATGTATAGCACTGATTACTGTAGTGATGTCACTGGTACCCCCAAAATTGTCAAAAATGTCAGTCAGGGGTCCGATCTGTCCGCCGCAATGTCGCAGTCCCGCTATAAATCGCTAATCGCTGCCATTGCTAGTAAAAAAAAACACAATAAAAATGACATAAATCTTTCCCCTAGTTTGTAGAGGTGATAACTTTTGTGCAAACCAATCAAAATACGCTTATTGGGATTTCTTTTTAAAAAAATATGTAGCAGAAAACAAATTGGCCTAAAATGTTAAAAAAAACATTTTTCAGAATTGTTGCTCTTTTTTTGTTTATAGCGCAAAAAGTAAAAATCGCACAGGTGATCAAATACCACCAAAAGAAAGCTCTGTTTGTGGGAAAAAAAGGACATCAATTTTATTTGGGTACAGCGTCGCACGACCGCGCAATTGTCCGTTAAAGTAACGCAGTGCCGAATCGCAAAAAGTGGTCTGGTCATTAAGGGGGAAAATCCTTCCGGTCCAGAAGTGGTTAAACAAAATAAAAAATTATATATATAAATTTTTTTTTTGTTTAATCAAATGTGGAAAATGTCAAGGGGTGTGAATGCTTTTTCAAGACACTGCGTGTGTATATTTATATATATATATATATATATATATATATACACACACACACACACACAAATATATATATATATACACACACACACAAATATATATATATACATATACACACGCAGTGTCTTGAAAAAGCATTCACACCCCTTGACATTTTCCACATTTTCTCATGTTACAACCAAAAATTCTATTGGGATTTTATGTGATAGACCGACACAAAGTGGCCATAATTGTGAAGTGGAAGGAAAATGATAAATGATACAAATAAATCTGTGAAAAGTGTGGCTGCATTTGTATTCACCCCCCCTCCTTTACTCTGATACCCCTAACTAAAATCTAGTGGAACCAATTACCTTCAGAAGTCTCCTAATTAGTAAATAGAGTCCATCTGTGTGTAATGTAATCTCAGTATAAATACAGCTGTTCTGTGAAGCCCTCAGAGGTTTGTTAGAGAACCTTAGTGATTAAACAGCATCATGAAGGCCAAGGAACACACCAGACAGGTCAGGGATAAAGTTGTGGAGAAGTGTAAAGCAGGGTTAGGTTATAAAAAAATCTCCCAAGCTTTGACCATCTCACGGAGCGCTGTTCAATCCATCATGGGAAAATGGAAAGAGTATGGCACAACTGCAACCCTACCAAGACATGGCCGTCCACCTAAACGGACCGGCCGGGCCCCTACCAAGACATGGCCGTCCACCTAAATTGACTGGCGGGGCCCCTACCAAGACATGGCCGTCCACCTAAACTGACCGGCCGGGCCCCTACCAAGACATGGCCGTCCACCTAAACTGACCGGCCGGGCCCCTACCAAGACATGGCCATCCACCTAAACTGACCGGCCAGGCCCCTACCAAGACATGGCCGTCCACCTAAACTGACCGGCCGGGCCCCTACCAAGACATGGCCGTCCACCTAAACTGACCGGCCGGGCAACCCTACCAAGACATGGCCGTCCACCTAAACTGACCGGCCGGGCCCCTACCAAGACATGGCCGTCCACCTAAACTGACCGGCCAGGCAAGGAGAGCATTCATCAGAGAAGCAGCCAAGAGGCCCATGGGAACTCTGGAGGAGCTGCAGAGATCCACAGCTCAGGTGGAAGAATCTGTCCACAGGACAACTATTAGTCGTGCGCTCCACAAATCTGCCCTTTATGGAAGAGTGAGAAGAAGAAAGCCATTGGTGGAAGAAAGCCATAAGAAGTCCTGTTTGCAGTTTAGGAGAAGCCATGTGGGGGACACAGCAAACATGTGGAAGAAGGAGCTCCCAATAAAATACATTTACGTTTTTGGTTGTAACATGACAAAATGTGGGAAATTTCAAGGGGTGTGAATACTTATTCAAGGCACTGTGTGTGTATATATATATATATATATATACACACACATACAGTTATATATATGAAGCATCAGCAAAGAAAAGGTAAAAAGCAGCGGTTACCTTGAAGGTGTTCTCCTTGAACTGCAGTAGGTCCACCCTGTTTGTATGGAGGGAGTATCTCTTCTTGGATTGGTAGGGATTGGTATAGGTGATCCTTTTGTTGCAGCCCTTGTCTCCGGAGGGAATTGTAATTTCAAAAGGCCTTTAAAAACATAAAACATTTTTGTTGTTGTTTAAATTATTATTTTTTTTTTTACATTATAATTATTTAATAATTATTCAATAATATTGTTATTTTTTTTTATAACATTATTATTTGAGTTATTTTGGGTGTTATGCATGTTTTTTTTTTTTTTTTGCATTATTGGTGTTGTAAATGTATTGCTATTTTGTATTATGTCTTGTATTTTCTAAAAGTTTGCAAATAAAAAAAATATTATTGTTAAATGATTATTTAATTTAATTATTATTGTTTAATATTATTATTTAATTATTATTTTAAAATATTATTTAATGATTATTTAACTGGATTATTATTTTTTGTTATATTTTTATTTATTGATTTTGATATAATATTGTTATTTAATGATTATTTTATTTAATGACCATTTTATATACTATTATTTATGTAAATGTATTGCCATGTATTGTTATTTTGTATTATGTTTTGTATTTTCTAAAAGTTTGCAAATAAAAAAAATATTATTGTTACATGATTATTTATTTTAATTATTATTGTTTAATATTATTATTTAATTATTATTTTAAAATATTATTTAATGATTATTTAACTGGATTATTATTTTTTGTTATATTTTTATTTATTGATTTTGATATAATATTGTTATTTAATGATTATTTTATTTAATGACCATTTTATATACTATTATTTATGTAAATGTATTGCCATGTATTGTTATTTTGTATTATGTTTTGTATTTTCTAAATTTTTGCAAATAAAAAAATATGTATATTATTAAATGATAATTTTTTATTTTATTTTATTATTATTGTTTAATATTATTATTTCATAATAATATTATTTTAAAATACTGTAATTTAATTATTTTTATGAGAATATTATTTAATGGTTATTTAATATTATTATTTTACAATATTATTATTTAATGTTTATTTCAGTGGAATACTATTTTATTATATTTTCATTTAATGATCTATTTATTTAATGATTATTGTGTTATATTATTATTTCATGATTTTATTTAATTAACATTTTATAATACTATTATTTAAATTTTATTATAATAATACATAACTAATTATATTAATAATAGTTAAATAAAATACAATTTAAATAATAATGCTATACAATAATCATTAAAAAAATAATCATTAAAGAAAAATATTTTAAAATAATCTTAAAATAATGATATAAACTAATATTATTATAAAATATTAATTTCAATAAAATGTTTTCTACCAAATGGAAAGTTCAGCCAATGTGACCTCTGACCCGCCCCTTCAACACAAATCACATGACTGGTCAGTAGGGAACCCAGAGCAGTATTTTCTCCAGCATTTTCTAAATAAAATAACATGTTATATAATAATATTATACAATAGTCATTAAATAAAATAATCTTTAATTAAAAAAAATATATAAAAAAATAATTAAATAATTCTATAAACTAATATTAGTATAAAATTGTCATTTAAATAAAATGTTTTCTGCCAAATGGGAAGTTCAGCCAATGTGACCTCTGACCCGCCCCTTCAACACAAATCACATGACTGGTCAGTTTGGGGAGCCCAGAGCAGCATTTTCTCCAGGAAGGAATGCATTTGAACCCTCGGTAATAGGATCTCGGAAAGACATTTATATAACTTTATCTGAGCACGGGTCGGATTTAATGAGTGGTTGGAAGCAGAGCAGATAAGTAGTGGTCAGGCCATAGAACCCCGCGTAGCGGCTGCGCCCGCTCTCCGGCTCGTTAATCCATTTCCATCAGAGGCGGTGGATTCGGCGCGCACAGCACTTTCAGAAACAAATTACAGGAGAGCTTTAATATTTTCAGATTGCAATGTTTCATTGCAGCTCCCCTAGGAATGAATGCCAGACATACTAATTCAAATTGTTTTAACAATGAACAGCCGAGCAAAATTATACATGTCAGCTTGTAATAATCCCTTTTCAGAGAGAGCGCTCCAGCAATTTATCATAATGCAGAATGATGTCTGTGCTCTATATTTACAGAGGAACCGCATAGACATGAACCGCGCTACCAGGGCAGTAATTATCGCTTAGCCAAACTGGACCGGGGGCAACAGGAAAAAAAAACGGTGTTCACAATTTTAAGTGTGAGTTACAACCAAAGAGTTTCACGTCTGTAAGGTTGTTCTGATGCCATAGCTCCTCCTCCATAATAAGCTCCGCCCACACAGCTATAGCAAGGCTTGCATTGGGTGATGAAGGACCCACATTACATGTATGAGAATCAGTGGAGTATCCTCTATGGGTGCAATATGTGTGCCCTGAACATGGGTCCCAATATTCCCTCACACATAGTAGTTGGGGGGGGGGGGGTGTCAGTCATGGATGTCCGTAATTGGACGTGAACGGGGTGTTAGTGGTTTGGGGGTGAACTCTGCCTCACTTACTACTGATCCCTAAACTCTGCATCACTTACTACTGACCCCTAAACTCTGCATCACTTACTACTGACCCCTAAACTCTGCATCACTTACTACTGACCCCTAAACTCTGCATCATTTACTACTGAACCCTAAACTCTGCATCACTTACTACTGACCCCTAAACTCTGCATCACTTACTACTGACCCCTAAACTCTGCATCACTAACTACTGACCCCTGAACTCTGCCTCACTTACTACTGACCTCTGAACTCTGCCTCACTTACTACTGACCTCTGAACTCTGCCTCACTTACTACTGACCTCTGAACTCTGCCTCACTTACTACTGACCTCTGAACTCTGCCTCACTTACTACTGACCTCTGCCTCACTTACTACTGACCTCTGCCTCACTTACTACTGACCTCTGCCTCACTTACTACTGACCTCTGCCTCACTTACTACTGACCTCTGCCTCACTTACTACTGACCTCTGCCTCACTTACTACTGACCTCTGCATCACTTACTACTGACCTCTGCATCACTTACTACTGACCTCTGCATCACTTACTACTGACCTCTGAACTCTGCTTCTCTTACTACTGACCTCTGAACTCTGCCTCACTTACTACTGACCTCTGCCTCACTTACTACTGACCTCTGCATCACTTACTACTGACCTCTGCATCACTTACTACTGACCTCTGCATCACTTACTACTGACCTCTGCCTCACTTACTACTGACCTCTGAACTCTGCCTCACTTACTACTGACCTCTGAACTCTGCCTCACTTACTACTGACCTCTGAACTCTGCCTCACTTACTACTGACCTCTGAACTCTGCCTCACTTACTACTGACCTCTGCCTCACTTACTACTGACCTCTGCCTCACTTACTACTGACCTCTGCCTCACTTACTACTGACCTCTGCATCACTTACTACTGACCTCTGCATCACTTACTACTGACCTCTGCATCACTTACTACTGACCTCTGCCTCACTTACTACTGACCTCTGCCTCACTTACTACTGACCTCTGCCTCACTTACTACTGACCTCTGCCTCACTTACTACTGACCTCTGCCTCACTTACTACTGACCTCTGCATCACTTACTACTGACCTCTGCATCACTTACTACTGACCTCTGCATCACTTACTACTGACCTCTGAACTCTGCTTCTCTTACTACTGACCTCTGAACTCTGCCTCACTTACTACTGACCTCTGCCTCACTTACTACTGACCTCTGCATCACTTACTACTGACCTCTGCATCACTTACTACTGACCTCTGCCTCACTTACTACTGACCTCTGCCTCACTTACTACTGACCTCTGCCTCATTTACTACTGACCTCTGAACTCTGCCTCACTTACTACTGACCTCTGCCTCACTTACTACTGACCTCTGCATCACTTACTACTGACCTCTGCATCACTTACTACTGACCTCTGCCTCACTTACTACTGACCTCTGCCTCACTTACTACTGACCTCTGAACTCTGCCTCACTTACTACTGACCTCTGAACTCTGCCTCACTTACTACTGACCTCTGAACTCTGCCTCACTTACTACTGACCTCTGAACTCTGCCTCACTTACTACTGACCTCTGAACTCTGCCTCACTTACTACTGACCTCTGCCTCACTTACTACTGACCTCTGCCTCACTTACTACTGACCTCTGCATCACTTACTACTGACCTCTGCATCACTTACTACTGACCTCTGCATCACTTACTACTGACCTCTGCCTCACTTACTACTGACCTCTGCCTCACTTACTACTGACCTCTGCCTCACTTACTACTGACCTCTGCCTCACTTACTACTGACCTCTGCATCACTTACTACTGACCTCTGCATCACTTACTACTGACCTCTGCATCACTTACTACTGACCTCTGAACTCTGCTTCTCTTACTACTGACCTCTGAACTCTACATCACTTACTACTGACCCCTGAACTCTACATCACTTACTACTGACCTCTGAACTCTGCTTCACCTACTACTGACCTCTGTACTCTGCTTCACCTACTACTGACCTCTGTACTCTGCTTCACCTACTACTGACCTCTGTACTCTGCTTCACCTACTACTGACCTCTGTACTCTGCTTCACCTACTACTGACCTCTGTACTCTGCTTCACCTACTACTGGCCTCTGTACTCTGCTTCACCTACTACTGACCTCTGAACTCTGCTTCACCTACTACTGACCTCTGAACTCTGCTTCACCTACTACTGACCTCTGAACTCTGCTTCACCTACTACTGACCTCTGAACTCTGCTTCACCTACTACTGACCTCTGAACTCTGCTTCACCTACTACTGACCTCTGAACTCTGCTTCACCTACTACTGACCTCTGAACTCTGCTTCACCTACTACTGACCTCTGAACTCTGCTTCACCTACTACTGACCTCTGAACTCTGCTTCACCTACTACTGACCTCTGAACTCTGCTTCACCTACTACTGACCTCTGAACTCTGCTTCACCTACTACTGACCTCTGAACTCTGCCTCACTTACTACTGATCCCTGACCTCTGCCTCACTTACTACTGACCTCTGCCTCACTTACTACTGACCTCTGCCTCACTTACTACTGACCTCTGCCTCACTTACTACTGACCTCTGCCTCACTTACTACTGACCTCTGCATCACTTATTACTGACCTCTGCATCACTTACTACTGACCTCTCAACTCTGCCTCACTTACTACTGACCTCTCAACTCTGCCTCACTTACTACTGACCTCTGCATCACTTACTACTGACCTCTGCATCACTTACTACTGACCTCTGCCTCACTTACTACTGACCTCTGCCTCACTTACTACTGACCTCTGCCTCACTTACTACTGACCTCTGCCTCACTTACTACTGACCTCTGCATCACTTACTACTGACCTCTGCATCACTTACTACTGACCTCTGCATCACTTACTACTGACCTCTGCATCACTTACTACTGACCTCTGACCTCTGCTTCTCTTACTACTGACCTCTGAACTCTGCTTCTCTTACTACTGACCTCTGAACTCTGCTTCTCTTACTACTGACCTCTACATCACTTACTACTGACCTCTGAACTCTGCTTCACCTACTACTTACCTCTGAACTCTGCTTCACCTACTACTGACCTCTGAACTCTGCTTCACCTACTACTGACCTCTGAACTCTGCTTCACCTACTACTGACCTCTGAACTCTGCTTCACCTACTACTGACCTCTGAACTCTGCTTCACCTACTACTGACCTCTGAACTCTGCTTCACCTACTACTGACCTCTGAACTCTGCTTCACCTACTACTGACCTCTGAACTCTGCCTCACCTACTACTGACCTCTGAACTCTGCCTCACCTACTACTGACCTCTGAACTCTGCCTCACCTACTACTGACCTCTGAACTCTGCCTCATCTACTACTGACCTCTGAACTCTGCCTCACCTACTACTGACCCCTGAACTCTGCCTCACCTACTACTGACCCCTGAACTCTGCATCACTTTAAGTCACAGCCAATATTCAGCTGAATGTAAAACACATCCACTTTTTGCTACGATGTGCTGCAGCATAGTTACCTCCGCCGCCCATGAATGCACATGTGCAGCAGATGGGTCAATAAAGCCCGCCCTATTTGTCACCGTACATATGCGTTCTGCGGATGGCAAGAGGTTTAATATAAAATCCGTGCTTCTTAGAAACATCATGCAGGCAGCATTCACCTTTAATTTTCCCTCGCTCTGATATCGCTATATTACAAATAAACAAGTATTGAGCCGAACATTCCATTTCCATTCTGCACTCAATTAGAATCTTCATTTTTCTGTTGGAATATTACGACTCTTATAAAGGCCACAAGTACATTTCAGGACGCGGCGTCTGATGGTTTTAATAAACTCGGCGGAGATTAAAAAACTCAGAGGATAGCCATGAAAATTAATGGCTGCCCATTAGGAGCTCATTAAACACTGTCAGGGAACGGAGGAAGTTTTCCACCTAAACTTTGGAAACTTTGTATGACGGTCCATGAGAGGGCAGTAAAGCTGGAATGAAGCCTGGATGATGGATGACCATGTGATGGGCACTAATGTCCTATAACTCCATAGACAATTATCTTCTTCTAGATTAACAATGCATATCCTCTGCCAAATACTACATGCAGCCTTCCGTGCTGAGCTGGGAAATACGCATTGCTCATGTGTTGGAGAAGAACGTCACCTTCGTAAAACTAATGCAAAAAAAGTAATTTAAAGCTCAGATTCAGATTTAACCTTTACTTTTGGACAGAGAAGAGGCCGGTTAGAACCTCTGTTGGGTTTTCATTGTAGTCTGTGTGTAGGCAGGTGTGGAGCTGCAATATATTTGCTGACCTGAAGAGGGCACTGTGTGGTTTCCTCAGGCTGGCAGGAGCTTGTTGAGGATTAGGTTGTCCCCTGTCATGGGCTCCAGGTTGCCATCTTGGTGAACATGGTGTCATCTACTGCAATGTTTTTCAAAATATGACCCCAAGGAGGGGATATTTTATTGATATAGGATTGATATGGAAAGGTCCTTATATTTTTCTAGCCCTGGTGAATAGGGGCGCTCTTGGACCGCTGAAACGCATTGGCTACTTTTTTATCCGCTTGACTTTTTATCAAAATAAAGTTGTATCTGGACCTCTTAGCCTTGGTGTGGCTTTTCAATTTCCACTTTTGTTATATTACATTACAAGCCAAGTAGACCATGGAGATCCTCTGGGGCAGGTTTCACCAAACTATGGCCCTCCAGTTGTTCAGGAACTACAAATCCCATCATGCCTTGTCATGTCTGCGAATGTCAGAATTTTACAATGCCTCATGGGACGTGTAGTTCCACAACAGCTGGAGATCCCTGCTCTGGGGTATAGAAGCTGCCTGCCCTGGAACCAGGTCACCTCCATCAACATCAATACTTGAAGATAATACCAGTGAGATACAACTACAGATTCAACGCTATTTTCAACTTTCCTCTATGGTGTTGCGATATGTCTGCAGGCCTGAAGAGGGCGCTGTGTCACTTAGTCAAGCTTACAGGAGCTGGTTGAGAATTAGGTTGTCCCGTCATGGGCTCCAGGTTGCCATCTTGGCCAACATGGTGTCATCTACTCCCATTTCTGTTCTTTATAAATATGACCCCAAGGAGGGGATAGCGTATTGATATCAGATTGATATGGAGATGTTTTTATATTTTTCTAGCCCTGATCAAAGGGGGTGCTTTTGGACCCCCAAAATGCTTTGGTTACTTTTTTTATTTTATTTTGTATTTGTCCCCTTGACTTTTATCAGAATAAAGTTGTATCTGGACTTCTTGGTGTGGCTCTTCAATTTCAATTTTTGGTACATAACACTACAAGCCAAGAAGACAGCGGAGATCCTCAGGGGTGTAGAAGCCGCCTGCCCAGGAACCAGGTCATTTACATCAACATTGGTATTCCAAAGAGATACGGGTTCAGTGCTATTTTTCCACTTTCCTCCATGGTGTTGCAATATGTCTGCATGTCTGAAGAGGGAGATAGGCCCCTTTCTCAGGCTGGCAGGAGCTTGATGAAGACGAGTTTGTCCCCTGTCATGGGCTCCAGTCGGTCATCTTGGCCAACATGGTGTTGTCTACTCCAATTTTCCCACTTTCCTCCATAGCATTGCAAATTATCAACTAGACCTGCAGAGGGAGCTAGTCCTTTCTCAGGCTGACAGGAGCTTGTTGAGGACGAGGTTGTCCCCTGTCATGGCCTCTAGTCAGGCATCTTGGTCAACATTGTATCATCTACTCCAATTTTTCCACTTTCCTCCATAGCATTGCAAATTATCTACTAGACCTGCAGAGGGACCTAGTCCTTTCTCAGGCAGACAGGAGCTTGTTGGGGACGAGGTTGTCCCCTGTCATGGGCTCCAGTTGGGCATCTTGGCCAACATGGTATCATCTACTCCAATTTTTCCACTTTCCTCCATAGCATTCCAAATGATCTACTAGACCTGCAGAGGGAGCTAGGCCCCTTTCTCAGGCTGGCAGGAGCTTGTTGAAGACGAGTTTGTCCCCTGTCATGGGCTCCAGTCGGTCACCTTGGCCAACATGGTGTTGTCTACTCCAATTTTCCCACTTTCCTCCATAGCATTGCAAATTATCAACTAGACCTGCAGAGGGAGCTAGTCCTTTCTCAGGCTGACAGGAGCTTGTTGAGGACGAGGTTGTCCCCTGTCATGGCCTCTAGTCAGGCATCTTGGTCAACATTGTATCATCTACTCCAATTTTTCCACTTTCCTCCATAGCATTGCAAATTATCTACTAGACCTGCAGAGGGACCTAGTCCTTTCTCAGGCTGACAGGAGCTTGTTGGGGACGAGGTTGTCCCCTGTCATGGGCTCCAGTTGGGCATCTTGGCCAACATGGTATCATCTACTCCAATTTTTCCACTTTCCTCCATAGCATTCCAAATGATCTACTAGACCTGCAGAGGGAGCTAGGCCCCTTTCTCAGGCTGGCAGGAGCTTGTTGAAGACGAGTTTGTCCCCTGTCATGGGCTCCAGTCGGTCACCTTGGCCAACATGGTGTTGTCTACTCCAATTTTCCCACTTTCCTCCATAGCATTGCAAATTATCTACTAGACTTGCAGAGGGAGCTAGGCCTTTCTCAGGCTGGCAGGAGCTTGTTGAGGATTAGTGTGGCCCCTGTCATGGGCTCCAGGCGGTAATCTTAGCCAACATGGTGTCATCTACCATTGTTTTGGTAATACTTCCTAAATCACACCCTAGGAAATTTTCTCGCACTTCCTGAGCAGTGACACAGAGGGTCGGCACACAATTTTAGTACTGTAATGGCAGTTAGTTTTTTTTATTGCTGTGGGTGCCCTCCTATCCTAGTGACCCCCTTCACTATATTTATTACCATGTTGTCGGAGGAACATCAATAACACACTAAACAAGGAGAAATCTCTCCAACAGAGCCCCAACGAGAGTTTTAGCGAAGGAATGGCAGTTACACTTTCTTGCTGTGGGTGCCCTCCTGTCCTGGTGCTCCCGGTCTCCACAATTCTTACAAGGAAGCCACTAAGTCACTCAATGAGGAGAAATCTCCCCAACAGAGCCAGAGATAGCAATGAAAACCTAAAAGAGGTTACACTATATTGTCAAAAGTATTGAGACGCCTGCCTTTACACGCACCCCAAACTCCCTCATCCATGTCTTTATGGACCTTGCTTTGTGCACTGGTCCAAATCATTTGGTGGCGGGGAGATTATGGTGTGGAGGTTGCTTTTCAGGGGTTGGGCTTGGCCCCTTAGTTCCAGTGATGGGAACTCTTAAGGCTTCAGCATACCAAGACATTTTGGACAATTTCATGCTCCCAACTTTGTAGGAACATAGATGAGTGGTGTTGGGGTGGAGGAACTTGACTGGCCTGCACAGAGTCCTGACCTCAACCCGATAGAACACCTTTGGGATGAATTAGAGGGCAGACTGCGAGCCAGGCCTTCTCATCCAACATCAGTGTCTGACCTCACAAATATGCTTCTGGAAGAATGGTCAAACATTCCCATAGACACATTCCTAAACCTTGTGGACAGCCTTCCCAGAAGAGTTGAAGCTGTTATAGCTGCAAAGGGTGGGCCAACTCAATATTGAACCCTACGGACTAAGACTGGGATGCCATTAAAGTTCATGTGTGTGTAAAGGCAGGCGTACCAATACTTTTGACAATATAGTATATATATATATATATATGTATATATAAATGGAAAATAAAATGGTAAAAGCTCAGTTTCTTTAAATCACACCGGGAGTGACAACCAATTAAAGGCACACAACACAAATGTGGCTTCAGATATCTAAATTCAATTTAACAGAACATTGAAATCCACAGCTCACCTTAGAAATGATGGGATTTCGGCTCATTACACAGACTAACCAGGAGGCTACCAGCTGATGTTGGTCAACATCTACTATGTTGAGGTAGATGAATCTGCTGCCGGCTTTGTTGGGGCGCACAGCAATGTGAAGGTCTTGGATGCCGTTGGTGGGAGCACAAACACGTCACTGGGATCCACCTATACACCAAACAAAGGGTTAAAACTGAATTCCGGGGAGATAATAAAATACACCAGTCAACACAACTAAATGTTACATTCCAGCCACCCACAGCAGAGCAGGAGTGGGAGGAGCAGCACTAAGAGCCAATCAGTATGTACTGACAGGTGGTGGGTGGAGAGAGCAGTGAGCAGAGATGACTTTTCTGTATATTCTTAATATGTATTAGTACAGGTATTTATTTAGTGCCGACAGTTTACACAGTGCTTTACATTTTGTACATTCATATCAGTCTCTATCCTCGGGAGCTTACAATCTAAGGTCCTTATCTCACATACAAACACATATTATGACCCCCACTGCAAGGGTCATTTTGGATTTAAATTTTGAGTTTATTTATTACGGGTATTTATATAGTGCTGACAATTTACACAGTATGTTACATATACTGTATACTATACATTCACGTCGGTCTCTGCCCCTAAGGAGCTTACAATCTAAGGCCCCTAACTTACATTCTAGGGCCAATTTAGACAGGAGCCATTTAACCTCCCAGCATGTCTTTGGAGTGTGCGAGGAAACCGGAGTAAGTGAGATGGAGTTCAAAGGTCAGTAGTAAGGCATACTCTCCCACGCCAAGGGTAATGGACCAGGCGAGGGGACAGGGCTTTCCCTTTAACTGCTCTATTACCCCTAGGTTAGGGAGAGTATGCCTTACTACTGACCTCTGAACTCTGCTTGACTCACTACTGACACCAATGATGGGACACTTTCCTTCCTACTGACACCAGTGATGAGGCACTATTACTTCCACTGACACCAATGATGGGACAATATTCCTCCCACTGACACCAATGATGGGGCACTATTCCTCCCACTGACACCAATGATGTGGCACTATTCCTCCGACTGATACCAATGATGGGGCACTATTCTGCCCGATGACACCAATGATGGGGCACTATTCCTCCCACTGACAAGAATGATGGGGCACTATTCCTCCTACTGACACCAGTGATGAGACACTATTCCTCCCACTGACACCAATGATGAGACACTATTCCTCCCACTGACACCAATGATGAGACACTATTCCTCCCACTGACACCAGTGATGAGACACTATTCCTCCCACTGACACCAATGATGAGACATTATTCCTCCCACTGACCCCAATGATGGGACACTATTCCTCCTACTGACATCAATGATGAGGTACTATTCCTTCCACTGACACCAATGATGGGGCACTATTCCTCCCACTGACACCAATGATGAGGTACTATTCCTCCCACTGACACCAATGATGGGGCACTATTCCTCCCACTGACACCAGTGATGGGCCACTATCCCTCCCACTGACACCAATGATGGGACACTATCCCTCCCATTGACACCAATGATGGGACACTATCCCTCCCACTGACACCAATGATGGGACACTATCCCTCCCACTAACACCAATGATGGGACACTATTACTCCCACTGACACCAATGATGGGACACTATTCCTCCCACTGACACCAATGATGGGACACTATTCCTCCCACTGACACCAATGATGGGGCGCTATTCCTCCCACTGACACCAATGATGGGGCGCTATTCCTCCTACTGACATCAATGATGAGGTACTATTCCTTCCACTGACACCAATGATGGGGCACTATTCCTCCCACTGACACCAATGATGAGGTACTATTCCTCCCACTGACACCAATGATGGGGCACTATTCCTCCCACTGATACCAGTGATGGGCCACTATCCCTCCCATTGACACCAATGATGGGACACTATTCCTCCCACTGACACCAATGATGGGGCACCATTCCTCCCACTGACACCAATGATGGGGCACTATTCCTCCCACTGACACCAATGATGGGGCACTATTCCTCCCACTGACACCAATGATGGGGCACTATTCCTCCAACTGACACCAATGATGGGGCGCTATTCCTCCCACTGACACCAATGATGGGACACTATTCCTCCCACTGACACCAATGATGGGGCACTATTCCTCCAACTGACACCAATGATGGGGCGCTATTCCTCCCACTGACACCAATGATGGGACACTATTCCTCCCACTGACACCAATGATGGGGCACTATTCCTCCAACTGACACCAATGATGGGGCGCTATTCCTCCCACTGACACCAATGATGGGACACTATTGATCTTTTATTGAAAAGAATCAAGCAACATATTTTATACAAAAGTAAAAAACAGAACTATAGTACAATATTCCAACAAAAAAAACAAAGGAATTCACATCCATGTGCAGAATATATACAATATATACATAATCCACTTCCAACATTCTTAGAAAACTATTTACATAAAGCAGCAGAGAGGGCCTAAGAGGCACAACCCATCACCTATGTATGCAGCCATTTATCAAAAACTGAGCATTAAGAAAAAATCTAGGGTGATAAGAGACAGAAAGCCACACCCGGGAAAGAGACTCCTGGCAGTCAGGGAGGCTTGAAACCCCTCCACGCCTTCAGCCAAGCCCTCTGACCCCACTTGTCTCTCTCAAGCGCCCGAATCTTCCCCACCTCATGCAGAATGTCACACACCACCACCTGAACAGGAAGGATTTTACGCCGAAGGGTGACCTGACACCGTGCGTTCCATGTGTAATAACGGACTACTAAACTAACTAAAAAAAGTGTATCCAAACAAAAGCCCCCACCAGTATTGAATGCTCCGTACACCCACTCAGCATAACCCAGCCTGGAGAGGAAAGGAACACCGAGGGCCCGCCCAACCTGTTTGTATACCTCTATGTTAAAAGGGCAACGAAGCAGAAAATGGTCCATAGTCTCCTCCTCACCTGCACATTCCTCCCGAGGACAACCACGATCCATCCCACTGCGGAATTTCAAATTGCCCCGAACATAGAGCCTCCCGTGGAAGCACAACCAGGCCAGATCCCTGAATTTAAGGGGGACTCTAGCCAAATTAATCAATCTTAACCCTTCCCTCAAAATTGGGCCTGGGCAATCCCTTAAGGCCAGTGGGTCATGAAAGACTTCACTCAAGACTCGGCTCATAAGGACTTTCCTCGGAGCGGATCTGAGATCTTCAGCCGACAGTCGCCACTGCCGCAGCAACTTCAGACACGGAGCGACATAGGCTGGGAGCTGACCACGATGACCCCTGAGATTCTTCACTTGGCCACCTTCTTCCCAAAGTCGCAGAAAAGGCCTAAACCAAGATCTAAACATGCCTGCCCATCCAGGAGGTTCCACTGCAAGCATACTACCAATGTTAAACTTGAGAAATAGCAGTGAAAAGAAAAGAACGGGGTTGACCATACCTAAGCCACCCTCCCTCCTGGATAGATAGGTGACATTCCTCTTGATGGGGTTCAGTCTGTTCCCCCACAGCATCTGGAAGAACACACTATAGATCCTAGCATAGAGAGACACTGGCAAGATGCAGACAGGGCTGACATACAAGAAGATCGGTATCAGGTAAGTCTTAATCAGATCAACCCTTTCCCTCAGAGATAACTTCCATCTCTTCCAGCTGACCACCTTAGTATTGGCAACTTCCAGCCTGCCTTCCCAGTTTTTGAGGCCATAATCGCCAGGTCCAAATTCAATGCCTAATATCTTAATTTTTTCCTGGGGCACTGGAAAAGTGTCCGGGAGATCAAACCCCTCACCTTCCTTTCCCATCCAAAAAACTTCACTCTTTTCCTGATTGATCTTGGAGCCTGATGCTTCAGAGTACCGTGATGTCAGAGAGACCACCTCCTCCGCTTCATCTGTCCCAGTGACAATCACTGACACATCATCCGCATAGGCAACAACCCTCAAAGGCGGCTCACCCGGGATTCCCACTGGTACCCCACACAACATGCTGCTCTCTAGCCTCCTGATGAAGGGGTCGATTGCAAACACATAGAGCAGGGGACTCAGCGGACAACCCTGGCGCACCCCAGAACCAACCTCAAAGGACTGTCCAACCCAACCATTAACAAGAGGGAAGCTTTCTGCCCCCTTATACAAAACTTTTAACCAATCGACAAAACCACCCGGCAGACCGTACTTACTAAAGAGCAACCACAGGTACTCATGGTTGACACGATCGAAAGCCTTTGCCTGATCCAATGCCAGTAGATACTTTCCCCAGCCTGCAGCCCTGCACTGCTCCAAGGCCTCCCGGACAGCTAAAACCGCTGTGAAGGTGCTCCTACCCTGGATCGAACAGTGCTGATGGCGAGAAAGCAAAGACTCTGCTACTGCCGATAGGCGCCAGAAAAGTATCTTCGCCAGCACCTTTCTATCGACATTGAGAAGGCTGATGGGGCGCCAATTCTCAATCATCGAAGGATCTTTACCTTTTGAAAGAAGAATCACAGCTGAGTGTCTCATGGAAGGGGGAAGCACCCCCTCAGCAAGACAACTGTTAAAAATCTCTACCAAATGTGGGGCCAGAATAGACTTAAAGGCTTTGTAAAACTCAGCCGTCAGACCATCCGGTCCAGGTGACTTCTTGATGGCAAGCTGTTCAATTGCCCTCGTCACCTCTTCAACTGTGATCTCTTCTGTCAAATTCATCAAAGGGACATCTCCACCATTTAGACCTGGAATAGAGTCCAAAAAGCTTTCCATCTTGTCTCGGTCAAGCTCCTTCCTCCCAAGAAGTTCAGCATAAAAAGACCTCACGACCTCCAGGATCCCTGACCTGGACTTTGTCAAGGAACCTGTACTATCCTTAAGGCCAACGACCATCTTAACAGCTACACCCTGTTTGCAGTTCTGGTAAGGGTCAGGCGAGTGGTATTTCCCATAGTCCCGCTCCAGAACCAAAGAGGTATGCCGGTCATATTGACACTTCCTGAGGAGGATTTTCACTTCAGAGATTGCCCCAGGATCTCCTCCTCTCGAGACAAGAATATCCAGCTTCCTCCGCAAACGTTGGTAGGTCATGTATCTATTAAACTGTTTTTTATTGGCTAGGCCCCTGAAGAATCCAGCAATCCTCTTTTTGGTCAGCTCCCACCACTCAGCCTTGCTGCTACAAAAGTCCAGGATGGTCACCTGTGCCTGAAAGAATTCCTCAAAGGATTGTCTAACATGTTCTTCCTCAAGGAGAGTCGAATTTAATCTCCAGATGCCTTTGCCCCTCTGAGGGAAATCTGAAGCATTCAAGACCACAGATAGCATACAGTGATCAGAGAACTCCACCGCCTGCACCACTGGGGGTGAGAAAGCAGAGGCCTCCTTCAAAAAAAACCTATCTATCCTACTCTGACTATTACCTCGATGAAAGGTGAACCCTGTGTCATCCGGGAGGTGCTTAATGTGCACATCCACAAGACCAGCATCCCTAACCATACTATTTAAAAAAACGCTATCATATCCCAGCCGGTCATTGAAGTCCTTCCTGTCCTTGGGCCTAGTCACAGTATTAAAGTCACCTCCAAAAACCACTTGCCGGGATGTAAAAAGAAATGGCTTGATCCTTGTAAAAAGGCATTTCCTGTCCCACTTTGTGTGCGGCCCATAGATATTAATTAGGCGCAGGTCCTGCCCTCCCACAAGAACGTCTAAGACCATACATCTCCCAATCTCCACCTCAATAACCCGCCGGACAGTTACCATGCCGGTTTTAAACAACACCGCCACCCCGCCGTAAGGCTCGGCCGCAAGAGACCAGTAAGATGGACCATACCTCCACTCTCTCTTGGCCATATGAATATCTGCCAAGGAGGTGAGCCTAGTCTCCTGCAAAAATAAAATTTCAGCATCTAATTGGCTGAACAAAAATAAGGCCATAGAACGAGCTCTTACCGACTTAATGCTGGCGACATTTATTGTCACCACTTTTAACGGAGGGGGAACCGCCATTTGGGTTATTGGGTGGATTGCTTCTTAGCTCCCCTCTGCTGCTCATCACCAGAAGCCTCTCTCTTTCTTGAAGCCTCCTCCAACTCCATTTCAATTTCTGAATTCTGCTCAGAAGAATCCCCAGATGAGGAGATATCCCAAGCAGAAGCCCTAGAACGGTTGGAGACAGTCACTGAGGCATCCTGTCCCTGTTCCGTCCTCACCGTCTGTCTCTTCCGCCTCAGAACCTTCCTTCTCTCCTCCAGGTACTGAAGGTCAGATTCAGAGATGCTTTCATCTCTTGTTTTCTTCTTCTTCTTTGAAGTCTTCACAGAAGACTTCTTTACAGAGGAAGCCGCAGCAGCACCCTTTTTGGTACCCTCTACCACTCCTGGTGGGTGGGGGGCTTCTTTAAGGTCACACTTAGGAAGGGAAGACTGATCGGGAATAACTGACTCAGGGGGCACAGACTTGGCAGATTCTGACACAAGAGGAGCCGGTACAGTAGGCTGGGGGGACACAGGGACAGACACAGAAGGAAAACTTACAGATACAGGAGGGGTGGGCACAGGGACTAGGGAGGGATCCTGCACAAGACCAGGGGGGTCAGTCACCGCAGAGGAGGGTGGTACACCAGGGGCCTCATCCTCCATCCTGTCCAGCCTTAAGAGGTCATCTATCACCTCTCTATCCATATTATGCCAGGCTTCAGGACATCGGCTGTAGGGGTGGCCAAGGCGCAGGCACAGGTTGCACCTTATCGCCTGGGTGCAGTCCCTGGCCACATGACCCTGTCCCCGACACACTGAACAGATCAGTGCTGAACAAGAGGAGCTAAAATGCCCCTTTTCTCCACAGCGGTGACACAGTTTTGGCTGACCGGGATAAAAAATAGTCATCCTATCCCTCCCTATAAAAGCAGAGGAGGGCAGGTGACGGACAACATTCCCATCCCTAGCCAACCTGACCGTTACCGACCAACCCCCGGTCCAGATGCCACGCTCATCATGAATTTTATCCGGCCTGGTCAAAACATCCCCATAATTTCTCAACCAGACCTCTAAGTCCCGAGCAGGAACACTCTCATTTGTAAGGACAATAGTAATTTTCTTCACTGTTGACCTTTGGGAAACTGCCACTGGCACCAGACCTTCCCATTCGGGTCTTGACCTGCACCGAGCCATATATCGTTCCCAGAACAAGTCAAGACCCTCTGGTCTGGTGAAACTAACTGTGTATTCCCGGCTTCCAGCCACATGTATCAGGGCATATAGGTCATTAGCCCCAAAACCCATATCTAAGATCAGGTCCACCACCATACGCCTTGCTAGAGGGACTGCACCACCTTCCCATTTAAGGAGGACTACGTTCCGCCTTGGACCCCCAGCAGAAGCCATAGATCCAATACCAGATCCAATGGTGCTCATAGTGGCAGCCCGCGAGGGAAAACCCTGATTAGAAGCAGAGCTCCTCCTTGATTGTAACCCTGGCTTGGTGATATTGCCAGGAGCACAGCTTACCACCTGTGCAAATGTAGGCTTATTAGGGCCAAGACCCCACACTGATGTCACATTATCAGGTACACTACTATTATTATTTTTACCAGCTTGGCCTAAACAAGCAGCATTATCAGTTCCACATATAATGGTGGGATCCACCATGCCTGCAATGTTATTAGGGATAACTGTTTCTGATGCAGTACCAGATGTTTCCTGCTGCTGCGCTGTAGAGTCCTGTTCAACAGTGACTGAAATAGTTTTAAGCTCAGCAGAAGGGGGGTTAATCGGCTCTTCTGGGTTTTGTGGTTCTTCAGCAGAAATGTCATTTTTTAAACACAACTTTTCCTGTTTAGAGACATCAGCAGCAGGCACAACATTGCTGAGCATAGGGGAATCACCCGGAGTGTCATTAGGAAACCCATCATTAGGCAAGGTGCTAAAAGGCACAAAAACTGTTTTATCTGTAAGCTGGGGCTTTATATACTTTACTTTATCAGGCACACTCTCAGGTAAGTCCTCCACATCACCAAACACCAGCTGATCTTCCTGCATTGGAGACTCCATTACCTGTATAACTTTCAACATGCCTCCTGAGCCCTGAGATGGCAATGGGCTGCTTACCTCACCTTGAGGGGGAAGGGGGTCAGAACCGGGGGTCTCCTCCTCCACCTCCATCTTTGCAAACCTCCGTTCATTGCAAAACTTCTCCCTGAAGGGACCATCCCTGCCTTCCATCATGGCCACGATAGTTTCTTGATGATCCACACGGACTTTCGCTAATTGGACCTCTGAATCCATTGATCCACGGTTCTTGCTGAACAAGCCTTCACGCTGCTTTCTCAGGCGCTTTAAATCCGCTCTAAGCTTGTAGAGCTTGTCTCTCTCCTTATTGAGGACTTTGATCCCGGCCACCACTCGCTCCCGAATGGATCCAGCATCTTCATCCTCACCAGGTGCAGAGAGATCACCAACCACGGGCTGCACAGGAGCAGGGGTGCCATCCATCCGCCCAGGGGATGTCTGAGAGCCTCCAGCAGGAGAGGCCCTGCTGGCCTCCATGGCTTCCCCAGAAGGGGGCCAGGAGAGCTGGGAGGGATTTCACCTCACTCCCCTCTTACACAGATCACCTGCAGCAGCAACAGACACACAGCCAGAGAACCTTCCAGCAGCCACACCCGAAGCTGAATGATGGGAAACTACTCCTCCCACTGACAGCAATGATGGGACACTATTCCTCCAACTGATACCAATGATGGGGCGCTATTCCTCCCACTGACACCAATGATGGGGCACTATTCCTCCCACTGACACCAATGATGGGACACTATTCCTCCCACTGACACCAATGATAAGGGTTTTTTTACTTCTATTAGTCATAGGCCCTTTGTTTAGAGAGTTTGGAGGCCTTTGGTTTAGAACAATACAGAAGAATAGGATACGTGGAAATATAACAATAGGGACAGTTAGGTGAAGAAGTTACTCTCGGCAGATGGGCCCGATGTCCCTTTTGGTGCAATGTGTAATTGGGGTAAAGTATAACACTGACCTTCAGTTCATGCGGGTGAGACGCGTACGCTCTGACTTTCCGCACCGCTTACGTCCCTCGAAGGACCAGAGACATTTGCGTGAGCTGACCGGTTACACAGCTGAGGTCCACCCTTTTCAGGGAATGGACGTAGATCTGCCAGATTTGGATTGGAGCCGCCAGCCATCGGTCCCTGTGCCAATATTAGGAGATAACAGGAATTAATCACATATATCAATAATAATGTCACAATGTCGCTACTCCCATACATTAGAGTAGGACCATCACTGCAGAGGCAGCTTGAGTGATTAGAAGCTTCTATATAAATTGATTATAATGTAAATCAACTGAAACTTCTATTTAGTGAAGAGACATAAATGGGTTTTATTAGGAGTATCCTTTGCTGGCTAGCAGGGCCTAGTGATGGGGATTTTGTTTTAGTGGCATGTGACGATAAACTGTATAAAATGGTTTTTAGCCGCAGCGGCCGCCGCACACACAGTCTGCACCTCCCAAAACACTGAAGTGACACAGGAGAGGGGCTCCCAATACCACACAGTGCCAGCAGTGCAATAAAAAAGACCCCCGCAGGGATCGCATCAGGGAGCCCCACAAACGCACAGACATGAGGGGACACACAGCAACACAGGACTGCCACCCCAGACAGAGGCCCCACACAGAAAAGAACTTACCTGTACTGGATGGCGTGGGGTGCCTCTATGACACGAAAAGCCTCTGTCCTCAGATGACAGGGAATGCCATCAGCCAAAACGCAGGGCACTGCAGCACCTAACCGCATAAGTGTCCAGTGAGGTAGCCACCTCACAGGCTGCATCCCTGCTGCGAACAGGGATGGGTCGTTCATAGTGCCAGGGCGAACCATAGCCGAACGCTCTATGGCGGGCTGGGGATCCCGCTGACCCTCTGCCCTGGAGAGTCAGGGCGGCCAGTCCGATTCCCAGCTCCGCATAATCCATCTTCAACCCGAAGATCCGACTAAAACTAAAGCTGACAAAATAAACAGCTAGTAAAGCAAAGAAAAAACTGACATTCTTGCAAATAAAAATCAAAAGAAAAGATTAGAAGGCTGAGACTGTAGCCCCAGCACAGGGAAGCCTATCTACTCCTAACGCTAGGCAGAGACAAACTGAGTTGGGATGGCTTACTGCAGGGGGGCATTGACCAGTGGGACAGCCCCCATGGGTGTGTCTATGCTAAAAGCTTTTGTTTCTAACAAGTCTTATGCCTAGCTACTCTTGCGGAGCGGAAGTCAATACCCATTGGTGAAGACTATATGAGGGGCGGCGACTGTCGGAGGACAGAAGAGAAAATAGGAGGATTTACGGACATGCGGAACGCTCGTGTGAAAGGGCCCAAAGGCATAATGAGCTAGTATGCATTGCATACTAGCTCTTTATGAATTACTTACCTTAGACCGAAGCCCCGACACGGACCCCCGGACACCGCTGTGGGAGCTGACATGATCCCTCTGCGTCTCTTCCGGGTTCGGCAGCTCCGGCGCTGTGATTGGCAGGAGCCGCGATGACGTCACTCCCGTGCATGTGCGCGGGAGTCATTTTCCGGCAAGCTCCCGGCAAGGAAAGCTGAAGGTCCTCCGGACCTTCAGAGCGCATGCGCTGCTCGCGTGGGCGGCTGCATGCAGTGCAAATATCTCCTAAACCCTGCCGGTTTAGGAGATATTAATTGTACCTACAGGTAAGCCTTATTATAGTGGAAAAAAGCGGGATACTACCGCTTTAAGGGGAAAATCCTTCTGGTCCAGAATCCAGAACTGGTCTGATCTGGAAATTGCAGACCGAATTTAGCGCTACAATTTTCCGTGAAACGCACGCTCTGTAGACAAAAAAAAAAAAAAATTAAGAAAATGACATATGGACAAAATCAGAAATGATACAATAAAAAATAAATAAATCAATAAATGTTTAAAAGGGCAAAAAAACACAGCGCTAGAGTAAAAAAACTGCTAGCGCTTAGAGCAAAGATACATTCCAAATATACACGGACCAATAGTGAAGCGCAAAAAAAAAAAAAAAAAAGACAATAAATACTGTATCACAAAATAAATGCATACGAATAAATTAAACATTTATAGATTTTTTTCTCCCTTATTATTCCTGCCATTAACACACTTCCTGTCTTAGACCTCGTTCACACTTGACCCACCTAAAAGTCGCACGACTTTGATGCGACTTTGATGCGACTTGAAGAAATGCCTGTGTGATATTGAGGTCTATGGACTACTTTGAAGTCGCCGCAACTTGAAGTGGCACAGATATGAATGGCACTCGTTGGAAATCATGGAGTAGAACTTGTCATGCGACTTTGCAGTCCCAAGCCTGAGGACAAGTCGCACAATTGTGAAAGGGGCCTTACAAGGTCTCTAACATCCACCAGCTCTGTGATGTCATCATGGAGGAGTGGAAGAGGACTGCAGTGACAACCTCTGAAGCTTTGGTGAACTCCATGCCCAAGAGGGTTAAGGCAGTGCTGGAAAATAATGGTGGCCACACAAAATATTGATAATTAGGGCCCAATTTGGACATTGTCACTTAGGGGTGTACTCACTTTTGCTGCCAGCGGTTTAGACATTAATGGCTGTGTGTTGAGTAAATTTACACTGTTATACAAGCTGTACACTCACTACTTTACATTGTAGCAAAGTGTCATTTCTTCAGTGTTGTCACATGAAAAGATAGAATAAAATATTTACAAAAATGTGAGAGGTGTACTTACTTTTGTGAGCTACTGTGTGTGTATATATATATATATCTCAAATCAGCTGAGTCATTTAATTCACACCAGGATGTAAACAAGTGACTGTTAATTTTGGTCAACTGAAAAAAATAATTGGATCTATTTTTAGCTGAGGTCAGTGTGATTTAAAAATTGAAGACAAGCAGATAAAATCCAGTCCTAACCCCCATCTTACAAATTACATTTCATTTGTAATGCAGGAATTTTACTGAACACACATTTTTCAGCAGTGGTTAAGCAGAGTGCAAGAATTTAACTGCCAACACGATTTGCAGCAGCGGTCGAGTGCAGCCCTAACTGCCGCTGAGATCGCTATAAAAGGGACTGCAGGCAGAGGGCGCTGTGTCAGTTGAGATTTGACTCTTGTAGTGAACACACCTCTGTGTGATCTGCTCTGAGAATTCTCATTCCATTTACAAAGCGAATATTCAGATATCTTTCTGAGTAGCTGAGTGAATAAACTGATATTTATTATTTTTTTGTCACTTTTCTCTATTCTTAGTGACAAATTTGGAAAATGAGCTTTTTTAAAGTGCTCGCTATTTTCTGCTTTCTGTACCTTGTTGGTGTAGAATTTGCTCATGCCCGGCCATTGTTCACCCGCCTGGAGGTTACAGCCGGCTCTACACTGGTGATCCCATGTGTGATCACCAAAAATTATCTCTCTGGTAGAAGCAGTGTTGGGATTGCGTGGGGAATGACTCCGGAAGGAGGCGGTCCTTACACTCCCATCCTGCAGGAAGATATTAAAATACTGCAGAAAAAACAAAAAAAGGATTGCTCCTTGGTCATCAGCCCGGTCCTGCAAAGTGACAGCGGAACCTACTTGGCCAGCCTCACCGTGGACAACATCCAGCATCATCCATTCAAGAAGGTCATCGTTCACGTGATTGGTAAGTATTACAGGATTTGGTTTATTGTTCATTCTATGGGGGGTCTCTCCTGGTGTGGGGAGGTACTGAGGACCAGGACCAGGCTGGGCAGGCATAACTCAGAGTACTTGTGGGTTTCTGGGTAATCTTTTACCCTTTCCCTGCCAGTTCTCTTCCCCACACAAAGTACAACGTACATCTTATACCCAAAAATAAACACAGGAGACGGCCGGTCATTGCAATCTGATGTATTGTATCTCACCATCACTTCTTACACTATACACCTATAGGGACCATTACACTATACACCTATAGGGACCATTACACTATACACCTATAGGGACCTCTACACTATACACCTATAGGGACCTCTACACTATACACCTATAGGGACCTCTACACTATACACCTATAGGGACCTCTACACTATACACCTATAGGGACCTCTACACTATACACCTATAGGGACCTCTACACTATACACCCATAGGGACCTCTACACTATACACCTATAGGGACCTCTACACTATACACCTATAGGGACCTCTACACTATACACCTATAGGGACAATTACATTGACCGGTCCAGTCTGTCACCATCAGTAATGCAGCAATCTTAGTTTTCCTGAGTCCCCCATAACAGTTACCTGCCAGGAATTCTGTCGTTTTTCAGCTTCACCTGTTTACAAAAACAAGTTCTCCAGCAAAAGTGACAGTAATAATCAGGGGTCAAGTCCTGGGAAAAAAGTGTGGGAACTCACCCAAGATTACCACCTCAAAAATGAAAAAAAAAAAAGTGTGTGTTCGTGTATAGGTATATACTTTTTGAGGAGCAAGAGCCACTTTAGCGACTTGGTAACCGGTCGCGGGCCACAATGAACAGAGCGGGCACATCAGATGATAGGTCCATGTCAGCATATGCAGAGCAGACACGGACACAGCCCGTTCTACTCTATGGGCCCTCCAATCTGATCTGCCCAGACAGAAGGGGACAGATCCCCTTCTGTTTTGTTACGTGGATTGAATTGGGTTCCTGCAGGAATCGCTGGCTGCTGCTGTCCCCCAGGTGGGTATGGCTGGTGGCTGCTAACTGGCTGTTCTCCAGGGCTGGTACTGCTGGCTAGTACTAATGGTGGGTTACGTATACTTTGAGTAGCAAATTTCCCTAGTTCTCTATCTCTTGCCCCTCTCTATTCTTTCTTTCTTCTCTCTCTCACTTGTTCTTTTCTCCTCCATCCCTCTCTCTCTTTCCATTTGTCTCTTTATATCGCTCTATTTCCATCTTTCTATCTCTCTCTCTCTTCTTACCTCTTTCCTTTTTCTCCCTCCTCTCTCTCTCTCTCTCCCTCCTTCTCTCTCTCTCCCTCCTCTCTCTCTCTCCCTCCTTCTCTCTCTCTCCCTCCTTCTCTCTCTCTCCCTCCTTCTCTCTCTCCCTCCTTCTCTCTCTCTCCTTCCCTCTCTCTCTCTCTCTCCCTCCTTCTCTCTCTCTCCCTCCTCTCTCTCCCTCCTTTTCTCTCTCTCTCTCTCCCTCCTCTCTCTCTCTCCCTCCTCCTCTCTCTCCCTCCTCTCTCCTTCCCTCTCTCTCTCCTCCCCTCCTTCTCTCTCTCTATCCTTCCCTCCTCTCAAATTCAAATAAGCTTTATTGGCAGGACCAAGTACATTTTAGCATTGCCAAAGCAGTTTGGTTTGGGGGGGGGGGGGGGTAATGGGTAATATAGAGGGGAATGGGGGGTGAGTCTTTGTAAAGGATTTTTAAGTCCTGAGTTTTTCATGTCCCTCTCAGTCTGTGACACGCTGTCACATATTGTGCAGCTATTCTCACCGTTGGCTCCTCTTCTCCCAGTAGGATTTGGAGTTTCCTCTTCTCTTCTATAGAATTGAAGTCCGGGATGAGAGCGGAGAGTCTCTGGAAGTGAGTGTCCCTCACTGATGAGTACTTAGGGCACTGTAGCAGGAAGTGGTCCTCGTCCTCCAGGACCCCCTGGTCACATTGCTGGCACAATCTGCTCTCCCTGGGCTTGTAGGTCTGTCTGTGCCGTCCTAATTCCATTTCCAGGCTGTGGGCGCTCAGTCTGTACAGACTCAGGGTCTGTCTGTCTTTGGGCTCTTGTAGCACCTCCAGGTATGGGGCCAGTTTGTAGTCTCTCTGCAGTGACTGGTAAACAGTTAGTTTCTTCGAGTTTGTAATTTCATTTCTCCATTCTTCAACATATTTTTCTTCGGAATAATTTGTTATGTTTTTTATTTGTGGGTTTGTCAGGCCAGACTGTTGGGGGTTTGGGATGGGCAAGGCGCTGATAAGTTGTTGCAGACCGCCAGGCTTGGGCTGGTTCTTATTGGTCAGTAGGGCCTTATGATGGTACGAGTCGGGACTGCTGTTGTGTAGATGGTCCCAGAATGATAGCGCCCTCTTCTGTATTGCAAGAAGTAAGGGAAATCTGCCCAGCTCAGACCGGCAGGCACTGTTAGAGGTGCTCCGGTGGACTTGGAGGAGGTGCTTGCAGAATTCCAGATGGAATGTTTCTGTCGGGCTGGAGTCCCATTTGGATTGGTCTGGGTAGGTGACAGGACCCCAAATCTCACTGCCGTAAAGAAGGATTGGGGTGATGACGCTATCAAAGATTCTAAGCCAGACTTTCACTGGGGGTTTTAGGTGATACAGCTGTCTCCTGATGGCATAGAAGGCTCTGCGTGCCTTGTCTTTTAGTGCTTCTATGGCTGGCTTGAAACTTCCTGATTGGTTGATTTCTAGGCCGAGGTATGTGTAGCTGTTAGTTTCCTCAAGAGTGCGGCTGTTTAGTGTAAATGAAGGGCTCTTTGTGTTCTTTCTTTGGAAGACCATGATTTTTGTTTTCTTTGGGTTGATGGGTAGTGCCCATGTGGCACTGTATTTCTCCAGCACTTCCAGGCTGTCTTGTAGGCCTTTCTCTGTTGGTGACAGAAGTAGGAGGTCATCTGCATAGAGCAGGAACTTCACCTCAGTGTCATGCAGAGTCAGTCCAGGTGCTGGAGAGCATTCTAGAGCTGCAGCCAGTTCATTGATGTAGATGTTGAAGAGGGTTGGACTTAGACTGCAGCCCTGTCTGACTCCTCTGGCCTGCCGGAAGTGCTCTGTTCTTTTCCCATTCACCTTTACGCTGCAGCTGTTCTCAGTATATGAACTCTTGATGACATCATATGTTTTCCCTCCTATTCCACTTTCCAATAGTTTGAGGAACAAGCCTGGGTGCCACACTGAGTCAAATGCCTTCTTAAAGTCCACAAAACAGGCGAATATCTTCCCATGTCTTGTATTGTGGACGTGGTTCTTGATCAGACTGTGCAGGGTGTAGATGTGGTCTGTAGTGCGATGGTTTGGCATGAACCCTGCCTGACTTCTGTTGAGGACGTTGTGTTGTGTCAGGAAGGTGAGGATCCGTTTGTTGAGGATACTGTTGAATAGTTTCCCTAATGTGCTGCTGACACATATCCCTCTGTAGTTGGCTGGATCATACTGGTCTCCACTCTTATGGATGGGTGTTACGAGGCCTTGGTTCCATATTTTAGGGTAGTGACTGGCACTCAGTACCAGATTGAACACTTTACATATTGCAGCATGTACGTCTGGGGAGCCATGTTTAATCATTTCAGGCCGGATTCCATCCATCCCACTGGCTTTTTTAGTTTGCAGGTGTTGGATTTTCTCTGTTACTTCTTGTAGTGTAATTGGTACATCCAGGGGGTTTTGGAAGTCCTTGATTTTTTCCTCCATATCGTGCAGTCTTTTGATGAGGTATTTTTGTTCTGCAGTTAACTCCTCTTCTGGGATATCTTTGTAGAGGTTCTTAAAGTAAGTGAGCCAGATGTCACCATTTTGGATGTGGAGGTTGTTTTTCCTGGGTGCTGAGCCAATATTCTTCCATATTTCCCAGAAAGAATTTTCCTGAAGTGCCTCTTCTAACTGTTGAAGGTTGTTGGAAATGAAGTTTTGCTTTTTCTCTTTAAGGGTTTGTTTGTATTGTTTCTGAAGAATGCCATGGGCTATCCTTAGGTCGCTGTTGTCGGGGTCTCTGTGTTTGTTATTGGAGGCTGTTCGTAAGTTGTTCCTTAATGCTTTGCATTCTTTGTCGAACCATTTATTGGATTGTTTGTTGGATGTTTTCTTGCAGTTGGCTTTTTTCAGCTGGGCTGTTTCTGCTATGGTGTGTAGTATATTATGGAAGTCCTTTGCTGCCTTGTTCACACCTCGTGGGCTGACCTCATAGGTGTTGTTTTGAAAGTTTTCGAGATGTTTTTTGATGTCAGGTCTGTCAGCTACCTCTCTGTATTTTGTGGCAGACTGTTTTGACCATTTGAATGATGGTGGTAGGTTGCTGAGAGAAGCCTGGTGGAATTTTGGAGATGGTTTATTTGACGATTTAATATATAGCAGTAGTTGGTTGTGGTCTGACAGGTGTGTTTGTGGGGTGACTGTGAAGCCATTGATGAGTGCGGGGTCCATATCTGTGATGGCATAGTCTACCACACTGCTGCCTACATGGGAGTTTAATGTGTACCTTCCCAGAGAGTCTCCCTTGGTACGGCCGTTGAGGATATAGAGCCCCAGACTGCGGCACAGATTCAGCAATTTTCTTCCATTTTTGTTGATTGTACTGTCATAGCTGTTTCTTTGTATCTGTATCAACTCATGACCGTAATTTGCAGGGCCCAGTATGTACGTGTTGCCATCAGAACTTGTATAGTCCTTTTCTCTTCCTGTTCTAGCATTGAGGTCTCCAAAGATGAGCACTTGGCCCAGGGATTGGAAGTGAGCTACCTCACCTTGTAGGACCTCATAAATATCTGGTCTGAAATATGGGGACTCTGGTGGGGTAATGTATGCTGCACATAAGTAGATATTCGACTGAGAGGCAAGGATGGAGCTACTTATTCTGATCCAGATGTGGCTCTCTCCTTTTTTGATTGCATTGATGTTGTCATGTAGCTCCTCCTTGTACCAGACTAGTATTCCTCCTGAGCAGCGACCCTGTTTGATGGTTTTATCCTTCTGTGCGGGGACAGAGAATTCCCTATAGCCGATAGGTACTGTTGGTTTGTCCTGTGCCCGAGTCCATGTTTCCAGGAGGATTTGTATGTCTGTCTCATGTAGTCTTTGTGTGAAGTCTGGATCGTTTACTTTGGATCCGAAGGCTGAAGTGTTCAGACCCTGAATGTTCCAGCTACTAATTACTAAAGATGACATTTTATAGTTTATATACCTTGCAATGGGTAAATTTCCAGTGGCAAACTGGGTTTTGGGTGGTTGTCTCTGTCTTTTGTGCTTTTTGAGCTCATAAGTATATCGCATAATGTGCTGAGGAGGATGGATCTTATCTCCTCCTCCTCCATTTCCCTGCTTTTTAGTCCTGGGGCAGGTGGTTTCCTCCATTCTTGCAATCTTTGTGGCCCTGTTTTTCCCTTTAGTGTGTTGTATTGGGTTAGTGGTGGGGCTTGAGGTCTTGTGATTGTTTCTGTCTGAGAATGTTTTGTGCCAGGTTCAGGGTAGTGAAATCTCCCAAGAACAATGTCTTTGAATTCTCTCGCCAGGAGACTGACCCCTTGTTTGTTCAGATGTTTGTTGTCATAGAGGTGTTGGGGCATTATAAAAGGGTGTTGTGCCAGGTGAATCGAAGGTTTTGACCTGGTTTTGTCTGCCAGCTCTGTGTTGATTTGCTGGGTTATGTCATTTGATATATCCCTTCTTGGAAGAAGGGAGGACAGGATTACTTTGGACTGTGGAAATTTTTGTTGTGCAGTCTCTGTTAGTTGTAATAATTTGTCCACGATCACTTCCTGCTGTTCTTGAATGTTGTTTGTTCCTGTGTGTATGATGATATGTTTGGGGTTGGTGAAATATGGGTCGTTGATGACTCCTGTTGCCTGTTCAATTGTTGAACAGTGAATTTTGGAGACTCTTGTTCCTGGGAAGAGCCGTTTAGTGTTAAGGTATTTCCCATTTGAGTCTATTATTAAAACAATTTCAGGAGTTTGTTGCCTGTTCCTGTGGTTTGATGATGGATTGTTTGTGGTTTCTGGATTATTAGAGTCGTCTTGGCTATTGTTGGGCTTTGTAGTGTTAATTTTTGGGAGTTGATGAGTTCCACTAGTTTGTTGTTTGCTGATGGGTACTTTGTCTGTACAGACCATAGCCTTTGATTCTCTTTCATGGTTGTTAATTATCATTTGTGATTTAAGTGTCATTACCTCTTCCTTCAGTTGTGTGTTTTCATGCTGTATCTGTTGAATTGTAGATCGGATTTCTTCTAGGATAGATTCGTGTTCAGATTTCAGTGTTTTCAGCTCTTCTCTCAGCTGGTAATTATCATTTTTGTCACTTGACTGTCTTTGAAGCTGTTCTTTGAATTGTATAAAGTCTCTCTCAAGTTGAGATAAGCAATCTCTGAGTACAGTGGGTGAGGGGACATCAGGCATGTCTCTGGACATAGTGTCTTTTTGTATCTGTTCCTCATGATTTTTGACAGGAAATTTTAGATCCATATAGACCTTGGCCTGATCTTTAATTTGTGGGAAGACCTGTTTAAGCTCTTCTAATCTTTCCTCTGTGCCTTGTGCCATGATGGTGCCATTGTGATATATATTCAAGGTGAGTACAGCGCAATCGTCCTCCTCGTCATCCCTGACCTTGATCTGCCGGCCCTTGCAGATACCTCCTTTTGTAATAATATTGTAAAATTTACAGAAAGCTGTATGCCAGGCTTCAGTGTACTCAGTATGGAAAATCAAATTTGTTATCTTTCTGCCATGTTCACTATTGGAAAAGTCAGCAAACAGAGTCTCTGTGTTTTGCTTGAGTAGTTCCTCTTTTATGGCTTTCTTTGTTGGTTTGCTCATTCCTTTCTCTGTATAAACAATCTCCGAAAAGTCAGACCCCCTGATGACTTTGGCTTGTGTAGGGGAGTCTGTGTTCAGGGTAATTTCTTTGTTCTGTTCCATTTTAAGTACAGAGATTTGCTTAAAAAATATATGTATAATTTCTTTATATTTGTTTGTTGTTGGTGTTCTAGTTCTAGTCCTACCTTGTGTTTCTGTTTGCTTGAATCCTCAGCCTTTGATGCTCTCTGATGCTGGATACTCGTCTGGTCTTGGAGTTTTTTGCACTTTTGTCTTTATTCTCTTTTTTCCGTTAAATTCCATTCAATTAATTTCTTCTTGTTCTTAATTTCTTAATTTTTCTTAATTTCTCTCTCTCTCTCCTTTTCTCTCTCTCTCTCTCTCTCTCTCTCCTTCTCTCTCTCTCTCTCTCTCTCTCTCCTTCTCTCTCTCCTTCTCTCTCTCCTTCTCTCTCTCTCTCTCTCTCTCTCCTTCTCTCTCTCTCTCTCTCTCTCTCTCTCTCCTTCTTCTCTCTCTCTCTCCTTCTCTCTCTCTCTCTCTCCTTCTCTCTCTCTCCTTCTCTCTCCTTCTCTCTCTCTCCTTCTCTCTCTCTCTCTCCTTCTCTCTCTCTCTCTCTCTCCTTCTCTCTCTCTCCTTCTCTCTCCTTCTCTCTCTCTCCTTCTCTCTCTCTCTCTCTCTCTCCTTCTCTCTCTCTCTCTCTCTCTCTCTCTCTCTCTCTCTCTCCTTCTCTCTCTCTCTCTCTCTCTCTCCTTCTCTCTCTCTCTCCTTCTCTCTCTCTCTCTCTCTCTCTCCTTTTCTTTCTCTCTCTCTCTCTCTCCTTTTCTTTCTCTCTCTCTCTCTCTCCTTTTCTTTCTCTCTCTCTCTCCTTTTCTCTCTCTCCTTTTCTCTCTCTCTCTCTCTCTCTTTCTCCTTTTCTCCTTCTCTCTCTCTCCTTTTCTCCTTCTCTCTCTCTCTCTCTCTCTCTCTCTCTCTCTCCTTCTCTCTCTCTCCTTCTCCTTCTCCTCTCTCTCTCTCTCTCTCTCTCTCTCTCTCTCTCCCCCCCCGCACCTCACACCCCCCCCCCTCTCGTGAGATCTCGGAGGTTGATGCTGGGACTTGTAGTCCTTCAATTTTGGAGAGTCACATCCGTTAAAAAAGGAGTGGGGCAGATTTACGTGGGGGGGTGCCCAATTTTAGTCTTGCCTAGGGCAGCACAAAACCAAAATACACCACTGACTGTCAGTCACCCTGTTTAAAAGGACAGGAATATGGGTGGCATTACAATGATTTAGTAAAGGGGGCAAAATTATTTATAATAATTCTCCTAAATCCTGCTTTTTTTTATTTTTAGCAGAGTGGCAGATTTCTTATGGGGCTAATAAGCCACAACAGCAAGCCAAGTGTTTGGCTTATGGTTGTGGCATGCCCCCATTGACCTGGATAGCCAAATTTCACATAGGCTTAACATAAACCATCGCAGCTGTGGCACATGTAGAGGGGTTCCAGTTGTGATCTAGACTTTGAGTTGTCTGTTTTTACCATCCCCTGACCGCTCAGAAAAAAGTCTTAAATGGGCAAAATTATCTGAAAAAACTGACCCTTTAACTACTTCAGCTCCCCCTTAATGACCATTTTCTGCGATACGGCACTGCATTGCTTTAACTGACAATTGCGAGGTTGTGTGACGCTGTACCCAAATACAACTGATGTATTTTTTTCCCAGATTTCTTTTGGTGGTATTTGATCCCCTCTGCAGTTTTTATATTTTGCACTATAAACATAAAATTTGCGACAAATCCTTTTTACTTTCTGCTATAAAACATTCCCAATGAAAAAAAAATCTAAATTTTTCATAAATTTAGGCTAATATGTATTCTGCCACATATGTGTTTTTTGATTGGCTTGCAAAAAAGTTATTACATGTACAAACTATGGAACTTTTTTTTATTTTTTTTTATTGTTTTTACTAGTAATGGCAGCGATAAGCGATTATTAGAGGGACTGCGACATTGCGGTGTAATTGAACACTTTGTATATTGACTCCCCCAAAATAATACCTTGCCACCCCTGTTTTAACCACTTAAGCCCCGGAGGATTTGGCTGCTAAAAGACCAGGGGGTATTTTGCGATTCGGCACTGTGTGACTTTAACGGACAATTGCGCGGTCGTGCGACGATGTACCTAAACGAATTTGACGTCCTTTTCTTCTCACAAACAGAGCTTTCTTTTGGTGGTATTTGATCACCTGTGCGATTGTTTGATCATGCGCTATAAACAAAAAAAAGAGCGTTGATTTTGCAAAAATAACAATATTTTTCACACTTTTTTATATGAAATTCCCCCCAAAAAAATGTAAAAATCAAAATTTTTTTAACATTTTCGGCCAACTTGTTTTATGCTACATATGTTTGGTAAAAAAAAATTGCAAAAAGCTTATTTTGATTGGTTTGCGCAAAGGTTATCGTGTTTACTAACAAAGGGAAAGGTTTTTGTCGTTTTTACTGTAAAAATACACTGGTAGTGAAGGGGTTAACTTTATTTGAGAGGGAGGGGCTGTGTGTGTCCCTAGGGGCGTGATTCTTACTGTGATTGGCTGTGGCTTGAGCTGTAGGAACACTGATCAACGGACATTGTAGAACCGTGTGATCAGTGTTTCTACACTGGGGAGAATGACAGGCGGCTTTGTTTACATCAGCCGCCTGACTTTCTCCCTCTCCCCCGACGATCGCCGAGTGACCGGCGGACATCGGGTCCGCCGGTCACACGCGCAGGGGGGGTCCGTGTCCGCGCGGGAGTGCGCCTCCGGAGGCGCGCGCTCGCTCCCCAGAGCCTCACAGGCTAGCGACGTAGACCTACGTCGCTCTGCCTCTGAGGGGCTGACCGGCGCAGTAAATATACTGTGAGCAGTCGGCAAGTGGTTAAAAGTCTAGCTCCACCACTGCTGCCTGCTCAGTGGGGGATCAGTGGATTGATCCCCGCTGAGCAGAACGGACTCCGGTCGAGCGGTGCGCCTGTGTGAAAGGGACCTTTCAATGCCAGCTACCTGTGAGTTGTGGTAGGTGGCCAGGCCAGCAAGGGAGCCAGATGTATTTGTGCTTGCTTCCCTTTTGTTTTGCCTGCAGAAATCACAGGTGCAGCAGAGTGTGGGTAGCAGGGACAGTATTTGTAATGACAGGCCAGGCTACTGCTGAGCAAGACAGGTGCTCTTATTGAACCCCCTCTCCTATTGTGGTGTTTGAGGGAGCTCAGGGAGATTCACAGAACAGGGCTATCAGAGAATGCAGGGACAGAAGGTGTGCTGGCTGGAATGCTGAGAAAGATCCAGTGTAGTGACCTCTGTTATCAAACCTGAGGGGTGGGGGGGGGGAGAGCAGGGGAAGTATCAGCGAGGCATCGTGCAGTGGCCGGGAGAAGAAAAGAGAAAGTAGCTGGCTGGAGCTGACTTTACCTCCATTAACAGTGACAGGTGGAGGAGGAGGAGGGAGCGCATGGGAAGGATCAGAGGCATCTGTTCTGTGGCTAGAAGAGACAGTGACAGGCTGAATCAGTGTGAGAGCTGTGTGTGTACTCACAGCTCTTCTAGTAATGCTGGAGGGAGATAGAAGAGTCAGCAACGTACAGCCCGGGAAACCTGCAGATCGGCGGTATGTGCTGACTGGAAGCAGAGCTCTCTCAGCATGTGTCTGCTCTGGATGTTTAGCAACAGTCAGGGGCGGGCCCCCTAGTGGCCACGGGCCCTCGGGCAGCTCCCAATATTCCCGAATTGTCAGTCCGCCCCTGCAAGGTAGTCATAAAACAATATCCGTAGTGGTATAAGCAATGTGAAAGACTTTTAATAAATGGAACTCTCATTCATTAATCCATCTGAAGGAGAGAAAGTGCAATAGTGCTGGAAAAGTCTCTAATATTGTGATAACTGTGTTGTGTCCCTTCGCCGATCACCACGGGTGCTCAAATGGTAAGGAGACTCACCAGATGTAGTAGATTCCTGGTGGCATACGCCAACAAGGAATCAAAAACGCTTGATCTTAGTGCCTCCAGGCTCCTAGTGCAGGCTGGGGTCCTCTGGGTCAGGCTATATTCCTGGGTGGTGGCGGACACAGGACTCCTCTTCCACTAGTGCTTGGTGGTTCAAAGTGTGGGAATGTAAAAACAAAAGGACTTCTCGCGTAGCGTGTTAAAAAACTCCTTTATTTTGTCCACACACATAAAAATTAATAAAACCACTGCAAATTCCATAAAAACATTTTCCGGAATGGACATGCACTTTAGTGTAAAAAACTCCACTTCAAATCGTGAGCAAATGGGATATAAAAACCAAAAAACAGTCTTCGCAATCCGATAATATGCTCCTGCCCTTTTTTCCGGTGTTTTTTCCAGCCTCTTGGCTTGGTTTTAGCGTGTATATCGGTGTCTCCGCCGAACCCGTAAGTGTGGTCCCGGCGTGCGTTCCACCTGTGTGTAATCAAGACTCCCTGTATAAATGCACCTGCACTGTGATAGTCTCAGAGATCCGTTTAAAGTGCAGAGAGCATCATGAAGAACAAGGAACACACCAGGCAGGTCCGAGATACTGTTGTGGAGAAGTTTAAAGCCGGATTTGGATACAAAAAGATTTCTCAAGCTTTAAACATCCCAAGGAGCACTGTGCAAGCGATTAATATTGAAATGGAAGGAGTATCAGACCACTGCAAATCTACGAAGACCTGGCCGTCCCTCTAAGCTTTCAGCTCATACAAGGAGAAGACTGATCAGAGATGCAGCCAAGAGGCCCATGATCACTCTGGATGAACTGCAGAGATCTACAGCTGAGGTGGGAGACTCTGTCCATAGGACAACAATCAGTCGTATACTGCACAAATCTGCCCTTTATGGAAGAGTGGCAAGAAGAAAGACATTTCTTAAAGATATCCATAAAAAGTGTTGTTTAAAGTTTGCCACAAGCCACCTGGGAGACACCAAACATGTGGAAGAAGGTGCTCTGGTCAGATGAAACCAAAATCGAACTTTTTGGCAACAATGCAAAACGTTATGTTTGGCGTAAAAGCAACACAGCTCATCACCCTGAACCCACTATCCCCACTGTCAAACATGGTGGTGGCAGCATCATGGTTTGGGCCTGCTTTTCTTCAGCAGGGACAGGGAAGATGGTTAAAATTGATGGGAAGATGGATGGAGCCAAATATAGGACCATTATGGAAGAAAACCTGATGGAGTCTGCAAAAGACCTGAGAGTGGGACGGAGATTTGTCTTCCAACAAGACAATGATCCAAAACATAAAGCAAAATCTACAATGGAATGGTTCACAAATAAACATATCCAGGTGTTAGAATGGCCAAGTCAAAGTCCAGACCTGAATCCAATCGAGAATCTGCGGAAAGAACTGAAAACTGCTGTTCACAAACGCTCTCCATCCAACCTCACTGAGCTCGAGCTGTTTTGCAAGGAGGAATGGGCAAAAATTTCAGTCTTTCGATGTGCAAAACTGATAGAGACATACCCCAAGCGACTTACAGCTGTAATCGCAGCAAAAGGTGGCGCTACAAAGTATGCTCCTAATGAGACGACGGATGGTGTCCTGGGGTATTTCCTCCCAGATCTGGACCAAGGCATCACTAAGCTCCTGAACAGACAGAGGTACACCCTGGCGGGGTCGAATGGACCGAAACATAGTGTCTCAGAGGTGTTCTATTGGATACACTCTCGCCACATGAGGCCGGGCATTGTCGTGCGCCAGA
The DNA here is from genome assembly GCF_965119305.1 of Pelophylax lessonae. Taxonomy (NCBI): domain Eukaryota; kingdom Metazoa; phylum Chordata; class Amphibia; order Anura; family Ranidae; genus Pelophylax; species Pelophylax lessonae. The sequence goes on from NC_138779.1 coordinate 4,435,019, forward strand.
AGGAACGGAAGACCCACTGTACCAGCGTAGGGTCCGACAATGGGTCTAAGGATTTCATCCTGATACCTAATGGCAGTCAGGGTGCCGTTGTCTAGCCTGTAGAGGTCAGTGCGTCCCTCCATGGAGACGCCTCCCCAGCCATCACTGACCCACCACCAAACTGCTCATGCTGAATGATGTTACAGGCAGCATAACGTTCTGTACGGTTTCACCAGACCCTTTCACATCTGTCACGTGCTCAGGGTGAACCTGCTCTAATCTGTAAAAAGCACAGGGTGCCAGTAGCCGACCTGCCAATTCTGGTGTTCAATGGCAAATGCCAATTAAGCTCCACAGTGCCAGGCAGTGAGAACAGGGCCAACTAGAAGATGTAATGCCCTCAGGCCACCCTCATGAAGTCTGTTTCTGATTGTTTGGTCAGAGACATTCACACCAGTGGCCTGCTTGAGGCAATTTTATAGGGCTCTGGCTGTGCTTATCCTGTTCCTCCTTGCACAATGGAGCAGATACCGGTCCTGCTGATGGGTTAAGGACCTTCTATGGCCCTGTCCAGCTCTCCTAGAGTAACTGCCTGTCTCCTGGAATCTCCTCCATGCTCTTAAGACTGTGCTGGGAGACACAGCAAACTTTCTGGCAATGGCACGTATTGATGTGCCATCTTGTATTGATGTGCCATCTTGTATTGATGTGCCATCTTGGAGGAGTTGGACTGCCTGTACAACCTCTGTAGGATCCAGGTATCACCTCATGCTACCAGTAGTGACACTGACCCTAGCCAAATACAAAACTAGTGAAAAACATTCAGAAAAGATGAGTAGGGGAAAAAAAATGTCAGTGGTCTCCACCTATAAAACCATTCCTGTTTTGGAGGTCGTCTCATTGTTGCCAATCTAGTACACCTGTTGGTAATTTAATTAACACCAAAGCAGCTGAGATTGATTAACAACCCCCTTTGCTACTTAACTGTCTAGATCAATATCCCTGGAGTTTAATTGACTTGATGCTATACTCTGATTAAAAAGTGTTCCTTTAATTTTTTTGAGCAGTGTACTTGTACAGTATATCTTTAGGGAATTGCTGCAATTAATAATTGAATTCTCTTTTCAGAGTGTGGTTGCAGCAGAAGAACTGTGCTCTGCCGGGGCCATAGCACAGCAGATGCCCCACTTTTGTGGAACATTACCTGGCAGCTTTCTCATCCAAGTGGTAAGTAAAACCTGTGTGGTCACATAATGGCTTTCAGCTAATTTTCTGCTAGTCAGAATGGCTGGTGGGACCTGAGTGGGTCCTAGAATAGGTTTTTAGGTTTCTTTTGGACCAGTTATCAGGCCTGGGTGGTTGAAAAGGCTTTAGGCCAGAATCTTGGGCAGAGTAATATTGGGGGAAGAGGGCTTCCTATTTCATTATATTTTTAGTTTTTGTTTAACTTATGAAAGTGATAGCAGGCTATGGAATAAAGATAATAAATTATGAATTATTACTTATAGATGAGTTTATATGAGTAATATGGAACTATGTGGCCACAAAGATCTGTAGCCACAGGTGGCACTCCCATTAAAGGCCCTGCCATTCACATAATTCATTGCCTGGATTTACACATAAGTGCCAACATCTTTTTACATTTTATGAATTAGCAGATATTAGGTGATTTCATATTTTGCTGTACTGTGTCTAATCGACCATAATGTCATGATGTTTTTCTCTCTTCAGGTCAAACAACAGTTATGCAAATCATCACCTGCTGCACCGGAATACCAATGCATACAACAGTTTTTTGCTTAGTGGTTTTTTCTCAATAGTTGGGAGTGCATTCTACAGTATTACCTCAATGCGCATAGTAAACAACAGAAAAGAGACAGAGAATCCCTCATAAGGTAAATGACATTAAAGAGTCTCCAACTTCAAAAAATCGTAAGTAATTGCACTTAAAAAAACTGTTGTTAGGGCCCCTTTCACATGAAGGGTCTGATCAGGTCTGCTTATCATTGTTTTTTAGGTGGATCTAATCAGAAGTTCCATTCACCCCTTTGGACCAGAGGGTGTAAACGGACTTGTGTCCGTTTTACACCAGCCTACCTCTGATCTGGTCGGCCAAAAACAAAATGGAAGGGGATCAGTCCCCCTCAGTCAGGCAGATCGGATCGGAGGAAAATCAGGTGTAAATTACATAGTTACATAGTTAGTGAGGTTGAAAAAATACATCAGTCCATCCAGTTCAACCTATGATGTGTGTGTGTGTTTGCTTTTAACCGTACATTGTATACCCCTGTATGTTGTACATTGTATACCCCTGTATGTTCTACATTGTATACCCCTGTATGTTCTACATTGTATACCCCTGTATGTTGTACATTGTATACCCCTGTATGTTGTACATTGTATAGCCCTGTATGTTGTACATTGTATACCCCTGTATGTTGTACATTGTATACCCCCTGTATGTTGTACATTGTATAGCCCTGTATGTTGTACATTGTATACCCCCTGTATGTTGTACATTGTATACCCCTGTATGTTGTACATTGTATACCCCCTGTATGTTGTACATTGTATAGCCCTGTATGTTGTACATTGTATACCCCTGTATGTTGTACATTGTACACCCCTGTATGTTGTACATTGTATACCTCTGTATGTTGTACATTGTATACCCCCTGTATGTTGTACATTGTACACCCCTGTATGTTGTACATTGTATACCCCTGTATGTTGTACATTGTACACCCCTGTATGTTGTACATTGTATACCCCTGTATGTTGTACATTGTATAGCCCTGTATGTTGTACATTGTATACCCCTGTATGTTGTACATTGTACACCCCTGTATGTTGTACATTGTATAGCCCTGTATGTTGTACATTGTATAGCCCTGTATGTTGTACATTGTATACCCCCTGTATGTTGTACATTGTATACTAGGGCTGCAACTAACGATTATTTTCATAATCGATTAGTTGGCCGATTATTGTTTCGATTAATCGGATAAAAAAAAAAAAGTGTATAATTTAGTTAATATTCTTGAATATCTGTATGCAGTGGTAAATATAACTACCCAGCTATATAGTTGGATATTTAATCCACTCTGAGACAGATATATGTATTATTAGAGGTTTAAATGTGGTACATAGACTCAGAGATCAATATTTTTAAAAGACCTAAAACACTGTTTTGCAAATTTTGAGACCGGATTGGTATATAATATTCATGATAGACTCCCTTATTAATAGGCAGGTAGCTGGATACAAGCTCCCTGCGGCTGCTGTCACTTATGCTGGCCATACACATACAAAATTTTTTTAGAAAATTTTTAAACATTCATCTGATTTTTCTAACCATTAGTGGGGTCTATTTGGTGTCCGTTGTCAACCACAGTGACAGGAAACTTTGAAGAAGCAGAATAGAAAACTTTTCAATCAAACAAATCTTCAAATAAACAAATCTTCAAATAGTGTGTGTGGTTTTTGCTCAGAAGTTCTATTCATTTTAAAATTTATTGTTAAAAGCAAGTGGAATTTTTAAACACTCGTCCATTCAACAAATATACAAATCATTTTGAACAAATATAGATGCAAATATTTCTGTCCAAAAATCCAATACATGTATACAAGACCTTTAGTAGTAGCAGCAGCATGCTTTTTTTTTTTTTAATCACCTTTCATGATGGGGTTAAAAAAAAAATAGCCCTTTATAGTAAAAAAAACAGCAAATATCACTACTATAATATATAATTATAATTTCTACTGTGAAACAGTGAAAGTATTTATATCTTGTATAATGTGTATGCATATAAAAAAAATATGCCCAGAAGTCGGATATGCAGGATATTTTAACTGGGAGTCAGACATGAAGGTATATGAAGGGTGGAGGGGGGGGGGGGGTGAATAACTTAGTATATTAAAGTAGTACTAAAAGCTGAGACTTTTTTTTTTTTTTTTTTTTCATGGATATAATAATTTTAAATATAATGCACAATACTAGTAAACTTTTACTTTAAATGTTGTAATTCTTTATATCACCTCTAGTCTATCAGCCTCCACCTTCTCTGGGTTCAGATGCTGATCTTCCCTGCACAGAGCCCTTAAAACGTTAGATTTTTTCTTTTTAACAACAATCTTGTCATACTTACCTCTCTGTGTAATGATTTTTCACAGAGCAGCACTGATTCTTCTCTTCTGCACCCCCCCCCCTCCCCTCCCCCACGGCACTTATGGCCCCTCCTGCCTTCAAAGTGCCCCTATAGGAAGCAGCAAAGTATAGTACTGTATAGAGTGTCCCTATAGCAAGGTAACAAAGAACTCTGCTTATATAAATACTTGGTTCCTTCTCTTGCCCATGACTACATTTCCCATGAGGCATTGCTCCTCACACATTCACAAGTTCTGTCATCTACTGACATATATGGACAGTGTACTGAGCTGTATGTGCGTTGCACTGTATTTTCTGATATGTAAACAAATAATGCATTCTGTATGCAGGACAACTAATCGGCTGACCGATTAATCGATTATGAAAATAGTTGACAACTATTTTAATAATCGATTAGTTGACGATTAATCGATTAGTTGTTTCAGCCCTATTGTATACCCCCTGTATGTTGTACATTGTATACCCCCTGTATGTTGTACATTGTATACCCCCTGTATGTTGTACATTGTATACCCCTGTATGTTGTACATTGTATACCCCTGTATGTTGTACATTGTATACCCCTGTATGTTGTACATTGTATACCCCCTGTATGTTGTACATTGTATATCCCCTGTATGTTGTACATTGTATACCCCCTGTATGTTGTACATTGTATACCCCTGTATGTTGTACATTGTATACCCCCTGTATGTTGTACATTGTATACCCCCTGTATGTTGTACATTGTATATCCCCTGTATGTTGTACATTGTATATCCCCTGTATGTTGTACATTGTATACCCCTGTATGTTGTACATTGTATACCCCCTGTATGTTGTACATTGTATATCCCTGTATGTTGTACATTGTATACCCCTGTATGTTGTACATTGTATACCCCCTGTATGTTGTACATTGTATACCCCTGTATGTTGTACATTGTATACCCCTGTATGTTGTACATTGTATACCCCTGTATGTTGTACATTGTATACCCCCTGTATGTTGTACATTGTATATCCCCTGTATGTTGTACATTGTATATCCCCTGTATGTTGTACATTGTATACCCCTGTATGTTGTACATTGTATATCCCCTGTATGTTGTACATTGTATATCCCCTGTATGTTGTACATTGTATACCCCTGTATGTTGTACATTGTATACCCCTGTATGTTGTGGTCTCTAAGGTGCCCATCTAATAGTTTTTTGAAACTATCAATGCTCCCTGCTGTGGCTAGAAGAGACAGTGACAGGCTGAATCAGTGTGAGAGCTGTGTGTGTAGTAATGCTGGAGGGAGATAGAAGAGTCAGCAACGTGCAGCCCGGGAAACCTGCAGATCGGCGGAATGTGCTGACAGGAAGCGGAGCTCTCTCAGCATGTGTCTGCTCCGGATGTTTAGCAACAGTCAGGGCAGCTCCCGATATTCCCGAATTGTCAGTCCGCCCCTGCAAGGTAGTCATAAAACAATATCAGTAGTGGTATAAGCATATATATACAGTAAAACCTTGGATTGTGAGCATAATTCGTTCCGGAAGCATGCTTGTAATCCAAAGCACTCTTATATCAAAGCAAATTTCCCCATAAGAAATCATGGAAACTCCGATGATTCGTTCCACAACCATTTATTCATAAGTCCTTCAGTTTATAGTCCATATAAAAAGATTATAGCATTGCGAGAGGTTATATAACCATAAAATGTCCATCCACAAATAGCCGCTTCCACAAGGGGATTAGAAGCAAAATCCAGCAGGAGCTACAGAGTATGAAAGAGAAGAGAGGCGCCTCTAAGTGTAGCAATATGGTTCCATTTAATGAAGGTTCAACATTTAGCAACTCACATGGTTGATGAATAAAACAGGCACATCTTAGTATGCAGGCATCCGGGGTAAAGCTGTCCACATAGACCATCTTCTGCACCGCCGGCTGCCAGTCTGTAATCCTGACCGGGAAGACCACCCTGCAGTAAAGAGATCTGAAAGCAAGGGGCTGCATGGAAGGGATGATGTAGATGGCGGTGCGGAGGATGATCTATGTGGACAGCTTTAGCCTGGATGCCTGCATCCTTAGATGTGCCTGTTCCAATCATCAACCATCTGAGTTGCTAAAGTTTGTACCTTCATTAAATTTAACCATATTGCTACACTTAGAGGTGACTCTCTTCTCTTTTCTACTCAGTTGTGACTTGAGGCTACTTGTATATCAAGACATCGCTTGTAAACCAAGTCAAAATGTATTTGAAAATTTTGCTTGTCTTGCAAAGCGCTCTTAAACCAAGTTACTCTCAAACCAAGGTTTTACTGTATATATATATATATATATATTTTTTTTTTTTTATTGTACAGTACTGCACACACTTAGAAGAGGTATTGGCTCCCGATGCAATCCCTGAAAAAAGTATGTAGAATATGAAGCGGGCAGTAGGTACGTTCAAAGGGACTTACAGCAGGAGGAACCCTTTGGGGTTGTTCGAATTTAAACCTGTGTGTGTCTTGAGAAAGGTGGGGTGTGCCCCGCCGAAACGTTGAGATTGATTAAACTACGATGGAAAATTCCTCCTGCTGTAAGTTCTGTTGAGAGCACTTATTGCCTGCTGCATATATACAGTATGTGTGTGTGTGTGTATATATATATATAACAGTATCTCACAAAAGTGAGTACACCCCTCACATTTATGTAAATATTTTATTCTATCTTTTCATGTGACGACACTGAAGAAATGACACTTTGCTACAATGTAAAGTAGTGAGTGTACAGCTTGTATAACAGTGTAAATTTACTGTCCCCTCAAAATAACTCAACACACAGCCATTAATGTCTACACCTTTGGCAACAAAAGTGAGTACACCCCTAAGTGAAAATATCCATATTGGGCAAGTGTGTCTTGCCTACAGTCAAGCATGGTGGTGGGAGTGTCATGGTCTGGGGCTGCATGAGTGCTGCCGGCACTGGGGAGCTACAGTTCATTGAGGGAACCATGAATGCCAACATGTACTGTGACATACTGAAGCAGAGCACGATTTCCTCCCTTTGGAGACTGGGGCCACTGGGCAGTATACCAACATGATAACTATCCCAAACACACTTCAAAGACGACCACTGCCTTACTAAAGAAGCTGAGGGTAAAGGTGATGGACTGGCCAAGCATGTCTCCAGACCTAAACCCTATTGAGCATCTGTGGGGCATCCTCAAACAGAAGGTGGAGGAGCGCAAGGTCTCTAACATCCACCAGCTCTGTGATGTCATCATGGAGGAGGGGAAGAGGACTCCAGTGACAACCTGTGAAGCTCTGGTGAACTCCATGCCCAAGAGGGTTAAGGCAGTGCTGGAAAATAATGGTGGCCACACAAAATATTGACACTTTGGACATTGTCACTTAGGGGTGTACTCACTTTTGCTGCCAGCGGTTTAGACATTAATGGCTGTGTGTTGAGTAAATTTACACTGTTATACAAGCTGTACACTCACTACTTTACATTGTAGCAAAGTGTCATTTCTTCAGTGTTGTCACATGAAAAGATAGAATAAAATATTTACAAAAATGTGAGGGGTGTACTCACTTTTGTGAGACACTGTGTGTGTGTGTATATATATATAATGACTCCAATGTTGAATAATCACTTGCAGCAGAGCCCTCTGTGGGCAGAAACTGCTGTGTGGCTGTCCTACCAATGGAGTGTCAATGAGACATTAGGCACATACACTTTATAACTAAAAGTATTGGGACGCCTGCCTTTACACACACATGAACTTTAATGGCATCCCAGTCTTAGTCTGTAGGGATCAATATTGAGTTGGCCCACCCTTTGCAGCTATAACAGCTTCAACTCTTCTGGGAAGGCTGCCCACAAGGTTTGGGAGTGTGTCTATGGGAATGTTTGACCATTCTTCCGGAAGCGCATTTGTGAGGTCAGGAACTGATGTTGGATGAGAAGGCCTGGCTTGCAGTCTCCGGTCTAATTCATCCCAAAGGTGTTCTATCGGGTTGAGGTCAGGACTATGTGCAGGCCAGTCAAGTTTCACCACCCCAAATTCGCTTACCCATGTCTTTTATGGACCTTGCTTTTTTATGCACTGGTGTGCAGTCATGTTGGAACAGGAAGGGGCCATTCCCAAACAGTTCCCACAAAGTTGGGAGCATGAAATTGTCCAAAATGTCTTGGTATGCTGATGCCTTTAGAGTTCCCTTCACTGGATCTAAGAGGCCAAGGCCCAACCCCTGAAAAACAACCCCCCCCACCATAATCCCTCCTCTACCAAATTATTTGAACCAGTGCACAAAGCAAGGTCCATAAAGACATGGATGAGCGAGTATGGGGTGGAGGAACTTGACTGGCCTGACGTCAACCTTTGGGATGAATTATAGCAGACACTGCGGGTTGGGCCTTCTCATCCAACATCAGTGCCTGACCTCACAAATGCGCTTCTGGAAGAATAGTCCATTATTTCCATAAATAAAATAGATGTGGTACCACTGCTGAAAGGAATTAGGCCCCGTTCACATACAAGCGACGCTACTTCCCGGGGCAACCTCCGAGATCGCGGTGCGAGCAGCGCGCCGCAACCTCGGAGCGGCCGGCACGGACTTCACAACATTGAAGTCTATGACGGTCGCTCCGGGTCGCCCCAAAAGAAGCTCCGGACCCTTTTTCTAAGTCGGAGCGACTTGTGTCGCTCCTATTAGAACGGGTCTGCAGCTTCCCTATGGAAGGCGACCTGTGAGGCGACCAGGTCGCCTTAGTGTGAACGGGGACTTAATATGTAAAGAATGCAGTGTATAAAAACATACATATATTGCCATAAAATTGTGCAAAATGAGTAACTTAATAAGGTGCAGTGCCTGACCTCACAAATGCACTTCTGGAAGAATGGTCAAACGTTCCCATAGACACTCCTAAACCTTGTGGGCAGCCTTCCCAGAAGAGTTGAAGCTGTTATAGCTGCAAAGGGTGGGCCAACTCAATATTGAACCCTACAGATTAAGACTGGGATGCCATTAAGGTTCATGTGCGTGTAAAGGCAGGCGTCCCAATACTTTTGATAATATAGTGTACCTCAAAGGGGGCCATCCAAAACTAAAATCCCAGTTTAAGATTAGTTGCTGCTTCTTTGAAAAAAACTTTCTATTTGTCTCTTTAACCACTTAAGCCCCGGAGGATTTGGCTGCTAAAGGACCAGACCCCTTTTTTCAACTTGGCACTTCGTGACTTTAACTGATAATTGCGCGGTCATGCAATGCAGTACCTAAACGAAATTTATGTCCTTTTTTCCCCACAAACAGAGCTTTCTTTTGGTGGTATTTGATCACCTCTGCGCTTTTTATTTTTTGCGATATTAATAAAAAAAGAGCGAAAATTTTGCAAAAAAATGACATTTTCAACTTTGTCTTTTAAAAAATATCCAATATACTCAATTTATGTCATTTTTTTTGGCCAAAATATATTTAGCTACATGTCTTTGACAAAAAAAAAATCAATGAGCGTATTTTTATTGGTTTGCGCAAAAGTTATAGCGTCTACAAACTATGGTGTAAATACTGAAATTTACGAAGCTTTAATTTCTGACTGCCTATCTCATTTCATGAAGTGCTAAAATGGCGGGGCAGTACAAAACCCCCCCAAACTACCACTTTTTGGAAAGTAGACATCCTAAGGAATGTTCTGAGGGGCATGTTGAGCTCATTGAATATTTTATTTTTTTGTCACAGGTGTTTGAAAAATGACTAAAAAAATTTTTTTTTTTTTTTTTTACACAAAGTTGTCATTGAAATGATATATTGCTCACACATGCCATGGGTATATGTGTAATTACACCCCAAAATATATTCTGCTGCTTCTCCTGAGTACAGGGATACCACATATGTGAGACTTTTTGGGAGCCTAGCTGTGTACGGAAGCCGGAAAACAAATCACCACCATCAGAATTTCAAAGGGCGTACATTTTTCATTGCATTTTCTCACTACCTATAACGGTTTTGGAGGCCCTGAAATGTCAAGATACCACAAAACCCCCCCAAATGACCCCATTTTGGAAAGTAGACACCCCAAGCTGTTTGCTGAGAGGCATGGTGAGTCCATGGAATATTTTATATTTTGCCACAAGTTTCGGGAAAATTACAATTTTTTTTTTTAATTTTTTTTTTTTACACAACGTTGTCACTAAAAGATAAATTTCTCACACATGACATGGGTATATGTGGAATGACACCCCAAAATACATTCTGCCACTTCTCCTGAGTATGGGGATGCCCCATGTGTGAGACTTTTTGGGAGCCTAGCTGTGTACAGGACCGCGAAAACCAATCAACACTCAGGTTTTCTAATGGCGTAAATTGTTCATGTCACCTCTGCACTACCTGTCGCAGTTTCGGAGGCCCTAAAATTCCAACATAGCACAAAACCCCCCCAAATGACCCCATTTTGCAAAGTAGACACTCCAAGCTATTTGCTGAGAGGCATGGTGAGTCCATGGAATATTTTATATTTTGCCACAAGTTCCGGGAAATATATATATATATATATATATATATTTTTTTTTTTTTTTACACAAAGTTGTCAGTAAATGATATATTGCTCACACATGCCATGGGTATATGTGAAATGACACCCCAAAATACATTCTGCTGCTTCTCCTGAGTACAGGGATACCCCATGTGTGAGACTTTTTGCCAGTCTAGCCGTGTACAGGACCCGGAAAACCAATCTGCACCTTCTGGCTTTCTAAGGGCATAAATTGTTGATCTCACTCCTTACTACCTATCACACTTTTGAAGTCCATAAAAGGCCAAGATGGCACAAAACCCCCCCAAATGACCCCATTTTGCAAAGTAGACACTCCAATCTATTTGCTGAGAGGCATGGTGAGTATTTTGCAGCTCTCATTTTTTTGGAAAATGAAGAAAAAACAGGAAAATGCATTTTATTTTCCTCTTTTTTCAATTTCCAAAACTTTGTGACAAAAAGTGAGATCTGCAAAACACTCAACATGCCTCTCTGCAAATAGCTCAGGGTGTCTACTTTCCAAAATGGGGTCATTTGGGGGGGTTTTGTGCTATCTTGGAATTTTAGGGCCTCCGAAACTGTGATAGGTAGTTTACCCATGGCATGTGTGAGCAATATATCATTTACTGACAGCTTTGTGTAAAAAAAAAAAAAAATATATATATATATATATATATATATATATTTCCCGGAACTTGTGGTAAAATATAAAATATTCCATGGACTCACCATGCCTCTCAGCAAACAGCTTGGGGTGTCTACTTTCCAAAATGGGGTCATTTGGGGGGGTTTTGTGCTATCTTAGAATTTTAGGGCCTCCGAAACTGTGATAGGTAGTCAGGAGTGAAATCAACAATTTACGCCCTTGGAAAGCCTGAAAGTGGAGGTTGGTTTTCGGGGTCCTGTACTCGGCTAGACTGCAAAAAAGTCTCACACATGGGGTATCCCTGTACTCAGGATAAGCAGCAGAATGTATTTTGGGGTGTCATTTCACATATACCCATGGCATGGGTGAGCATTATATCATTTACTGACAACTTTGTGTAAAAAATAAAAATAAAAAAAATAAAAAATTATTTTCCCGAAACTTGTGGCAAAATATAAACCATTCCATGGACTCCCCATGCTTCTCAGCCAATAGCTTGGAGTGTCTACTTTGCAAAATGGGGTAATTTGGTGGGGTTTTGTGCTATCTTGAAATTTCAGGGCCTCTGAAACTGTGACGGGTAGTCAGGGGTAAAATCAGCAATTTACGCCATTAGAAAATCTGAAGATGTGGATTGGTTTTCGGGGTCCTGTACACAGCTAGGCTGCCAAAAAGTCTCACACATGGGGTATCCCTGTACTCAGGAGAAGCAGCAGAATGTATTTTGGGGTGTCATTTCACATATACACATGGCATGTGTGAGCAATATATCATTTAGTGACAACTTTCTGTAAAAAAACAACAAAAAAAAATGAAATAATAATTTTCCCGACACTTGTAGCAAAATATAAAATATTCCATGGACTCACCATGCCTCTCAGCAAATAGCTTTGGGTGTCTACTTTTCAAAAAGGGGTCATTTGGGGGGTGTTTGAACTGTCCCGGCATTTTACGCTCAATCTTAGCCACACATCACCCACTCTTCTAACCACTTGAAAACCAAGCCTTTTCTGTGCCTTTTTGTTTACATGAAAAAATATTTTTTTTTTACTAGAAAATTACTTTGAACCCCCAAACATTATATATTTCTTTAAAGCAGAGGCCCTATAGAATAAAATGGTGGATGTTGCAAATTTTTTTGTCACACGGTATTTGCGCACAGATTTTCCAAACGCAATTTTTGCGAAAAAAATACATTTTTTTTTAATTTATTGCACAAATACACTATATAATTCCAATTTGTTTGGTAAAATTTAAAATATGATCTTATGCCGAGTTCATAGACACCTGACATGACATGCTTTAAAAATTGCGCACACCTGCGCAGCGGCAAAAACGTACGTACATTTTTAAAAACCTTTAAAAGTCTCTACAGGTTACCACTTTAGACTTACAGAGGAGGTCTACTGCAAAAATTACTGCACTCGATCTGGCGATCGCGGCGATACCTCACATGCATGCTGAAATTGCGGTTTACATATGACACTAGACCAACGCTTGCGTGTGCCATTGCACGCAAGCACGGGGGAAAGGGGGGGGGGCTCGATTTTTTTTTTTTTTTTTTTGCTCTTTTATGTTATTTTGACACCTTTCCTTTAATTTTTTTTTTTTAAATCATTTTTATTGCTATCACAGTGAATTTAGATATCCCCTATGATAGCAATCGGTAGTGACAGGTACTCTTTTTTTTAAAAAATTGGGGTCTTTTATACTCTAGATCTCTCCTCTGACCTTAATGCTTCTGACCACGCCAAAATTGGTGTGATAAAATACTTTCCCAATTTCCCAATGGCCCTGTTTATTTCTGGCGAAAAAGAAGTCATGAAATGCTCGTAGCCTCCGGCATCTTAGGCCATAGAGATGATTGGAGCCATTCTAATCTTCAATTAGCTCTATGGTTAGATAACTGAACCACCGGCTGCACTCTCGGGTTAACCGGTGGGACAGGAGAGCCCGAGAAAACCCACGGAAGGCTGCGGAAGGCGGCGGTGGGGGGGGGGAGGCCCCTCCCACTGCATGTAAAAGCAGTCTAGCGGCCAATTACCTGCTAGGATTGCTTTTACATGTAAGCCGACCGCTGGCTGTAAAAAACGATACCAAGATGATGCCTAAATCTGCAGGCATCATCCTGGTATAACCACTCAAAGTCCAGCAACGTACCAGTACATTGCTAGTCCTTGTTTGGCATATAGGTTTTTTTTTTTTTTCATGCAGCCTGTGGGCTGAACGGAAAAAAAGAGAACCTATCAGAAATCAGCACAAGAATAATGCGTAGTATTACTCATCATTAACCGCCCAAACAACCACCCACTGAATTTAATGATGGGTATACACGACACTATCCACGTATACCAAAATAGGATTTTAACTGCAGTGCTGAAATCAGAAAATCACCACAGCTGCTATCAGCAAAGGTATCCATATATGCTGAGCGCAAACACTGTTTGTGTCAGAATATATAAAATCAATGCGTGGTAGCCGACAAGTACCTGCAAGAGAAACAGGTCACAAAAGAATGAAAAAACAAAGTACATTAAAAAAAAGTACATTAGGAAGAGTAGGACATATAAAATGACTGACAACAACAAAAGTTTTTGGATCTTCATCATTAACCGCCCAAACAACCACCCACTGAATTTAATGATGGGTATACACGGCGCTATCCACGTATACCAAAATAGGATTTTAACTGCAGTGCTGAAATCAGAAAATCACCACAGCTGCTATCAGCAAAGGTATCCATATATGCTGAGCGCAAACGCCGTTTGTGTCAGAATATATAAAATCAATGCGTGGTAGCCGACGCGTACCTGCAAGAGAAACAGGTCACAAAAGAATGAAAAAACAAACAAAGGACATTGAAAAAAGTACAGTAGGAAGGAGTAGAAGGACATATAAAATTACTGACACCACAACAGTTTTTGGATCCTTTTATTTTTCTTTTTAACTGTTCCTTTATTTCTTGATTTGGGAGGGACTGCGATCTTCTGCGATTTTCTCTTCCAGCTTGGGTCTCTCAAAATGTCGATGGACATCCAACATCCTTCGAGACCCTGTGTTTATGTGCCCTACACTGTGTCATGCTGTACCCTACGCTAATAATCCACTAGTGTATGGTAGCGCTCGAAACATTCCCCGATGCAGAGACCAGGTTGGTCAGGACATTTGGGACAATAATAACAGGTGTCACGCCTAAATCCGCGCTTGCTACAGACACGACATCTTCTTTGGGGCCATCTTTGGGTAGGGGTACTCGGGAGGACATAAGAAAAATGCCTCTCATGCAGCCGGCTCACTGCATCTGGAAGGGGAAGTTGGGCAGGCATGCCTCCTGGGTACAGGTAGGCAAGGATGATCTCTTCCTGGAATTCCCGGAAAGATCCAGTTCGTCCTGACGCCCTGTATAGGACAAAGGCGTTCAGCATCGCCAATTGGAATAAATAAACAGACACTTTTTTGTACCAGCGTCTGGCTTTACGGGCAACTAAATACGGCGCCAAAATCTGGTCGTTAAGGTCCACCCCTCCCATGTTAAGGTTATATTCGTGGACACAGAGGGGTTTCTCCACAACGCCAGTTGCCGTAGTGATTTGGATTGTCGTGTCTGCGTGAAGGGAGGACAGAACATAAACATCCCGTGTATCCTTCCACTTCACCGCAAGCAATTTGTCCGTTTTCAAGCAGGCTTTCGCCCCCCGACTAAGACGGGAATCTACAAGCCGTTGGGGGAAGCCCCGGCGATTAGGTCGCACGGTGCCACATGCGCCAATTTGTAATTCGAGCAGGTGACTAAATAGTGGCACGCTTGTATAAAAGTTGTCCACGTACAAATGGTACCCCTTTCCGGATAAGGGTGACACCAAGTCCCAAACGATCTTACCGCTGCTCCCTATGTAGTCTGGGCAGTTGGGGGGCTCCACAGTGCTATCTTTTCCCTCATAGACCCGGAAACTAACTGTATAGCCTGTGGCCCTGTCACACAATTTATACAGTTTGACCCCGTATCTGGCACGCTTGCTGGGGAGGTACTGTTTCATAGCAAGGCGGCCAGTAAATTTAATCAGGGACTCGTCAACGCAGACAACTTGTTCGGGGGTAAACAAGGCTGCAAACCGCTGATTGAAGTGGTCTATGAGGGGCCGAATTTTGTGGAGCCGATCGTATGCAGGGTCTCCCCGAGGACGACAGATTTCATTGTCGCTGAAATGCATAAATCGCAGAATTTGCTCATATCTCGCCCTGGACATGGAGGCAGAGTACATGCGCATATGGTGAAGTGGGCTAGTGGACCAATATAGCCGCAATTCACTCTGTTTAGCTATGCCCATGTGGAGGGAAAGGCCCAGAAAGATCTTAAATTCGGAAACCGTTAAAGGTTTCCAGCCGAATGGTCTGGCAAGGGGCGAATTTGGGTTGGCGGTGATGAACTGTTGTGCATATAAATTTGATTGATCCACAATAGATCTGAAAAGATCTTCAGTGAAGAACAGCTCAAAAAAGTTCAGGGGCGTAAAACCAGCTGTCTCCACGTGGATTCCAGGTTGGGCGGTGAATGGGGGAAGTACTGGCGCTGTAGTATCAGTGGGTTGCCAATTGGGATATGCCAGCGCATCAGGGAGAGCACTATGGGCTCTACGGGCCTGTCTACGAATACGCGGTGGCTGCGGGCCACTACTTGTGCTAGCCACCGCACCAGCTTCAACTGCACTTAGGGGACTCGCCACGTCTCCAGGTGATACTGCAGTGCTGGTTGTACTAGGTCCAGGGTGTACTAGGCCGCTGGCGCTTGCCAGGTCGCCAGAAGGATGAGCGGCACTAGTACCCACACTCTGCTCCATACGAGCACCCTGCGATTCCTGCATCTCATCAACTTCAGAATGGGGTCGGGTACGCCTGGGTCTAACAGGGACCCATCTGTCGTCGGAGCTATCTGTCAGGGAGCCGCTGCCGTCATCAGGTTCATATACTGACCCTGATTTGGTCATTGTAGCTTCCCCTTCGCTATCAGATGACCCGGACAGCATAAAACTGATAAGCTCTTCATCTCTGTACGAACGTTTAGACATTTTGGTAACTAAATTTACCCGTACAGTGATGCGACTCACAGGTAATAAAAGCACCTGGTTGTCGAAGATTATTTCAAGCGCTACCAAAAAAACTGCTAATGCTAGCAGGGATCAGGCCTGACTCTGCTAACACAGCGGTTTTGTGTCTTGTGTTTTTTTGTAAGTGACAGTAATCTATTGATTACTACACTTACCTGGGTGAAAGGGTTAAACGCAGGTGCTGGCAGGAATCAGCGCTGATCGTGCAAACACTGCGTTTTGGGAACCCTAAACTATGGGGGCGCTAGTATAGTTCTGATCAGATCAGATATTGATCTGTTCAAACACTATACTAGAAATGGAAGTGTATGTGCGTGCGTGCGTGTTTGTGTGGCAATCAAGGGGTTATTTCTAAACTATGCGCTGGGGATCTGGGGGGGGTGGCGGGGACCCTAAACCTCCTTTGGGAAAGAAACTAGCTAGCTAGCACAACCTCAAGTCACAATGACACCAATACAAAATACAGTAAAAACAGTATATTATGTGTGTATTAGTGCTAATGTGACAGAGGGTGTAGGGGTTAACGGGATGTGATCAGGGGGGGATCAGGGGTTTAAATCTTTATTGGAAGGGGCTGGCGGGTATCCTAAGGATAAAAGGAACGGTGGCAAGCGCTAAACCTGGTCACAAGTCACACTTATACGGGTATATAGAAAATGCTATATACTGTATACAGTGTGCGTTGTGGCAGGGGGTGTAGGGGTGATCAGGGGGGGATCAGGGGATTAAATCTTTATTGGGCGGGTGGGGGGGACCCTAAACCTGCTTGGGACACAAACTTAGTCGCCTGCGCTAATTCTGATCACAATCACACTAATACAAAAATACAAAAACACTGTATATTACGTTTGTCTTAGTGCTGATGTGACAGAGGGTGTAGGGGTTAACTAGCGGTGATCAGGAGGGGATCAGGGGGGATCAGGGGCTCAAATCTTTATTAGGGGGGGTGGCGGGTAATTCAAGTGGAAAAGGGGGGGTCGCAAGCGCTAGACCTGACCACAAATCACACTTATACGGGTATATAGCAAAATGCTATATACTGTATACGGTGTGTGTTATGGCAGGGGGTGTAGGGGTGATCGGGGGGGGTCAGGGGATTAAATCTTTATTGGGCGGGTGGCGGGGACCCTAAACCTTCTTGGGACAGAAACTTAGTCGCCTGCGCTAATTCTGATCACAATCACACTAATACAAAAATACAATAACACCGTATATTGCGTTTGTATTAGTGCGGATGTGACAGAGGGTGTAGGGGTTAACGGCGGTGATCAGGGGGGGGTCAGGGGAGATCAGTGGGTTAAATCTTTATTAGGGGGGGTGGGGGGTAATTTGAGTGGAAAAGGGGGGGTCGCAAGTGCTACACCTGTTCACAAATCACACTTATACAGGTATATAGGTATATGCTATATGCTGTATATAGTGTGTGTTGTGTCAGGTGCTGTAGGGGTTAATTGGGGGGGCGATCGGGGGTGAAATGTGCCTATCTACCTGTGTGTGGGTGTGCTTGATGCAATACTCACAGTAAGATGTGCTCTCCTCTCACGCTGGATCCAAAAAGACCGTTGTGAGGGGAGGGCACATCTCCTCTAAGCCTGTGTTTACATTTCACAGGCTTAGAGGATGATCTGATTGGGCAGGACCGATCAACAGGTCCAGACCAAAAATGATTGGCCTGGACCTGATGACTGATCGGTTCTGAACCCAATCGAGTCATCGGCGGCGGCGGCGGGGCGCGGGAGCGCGCACAGGGCCGGCAAAAAGTGCTGACGTAGGCCTACGTCAGTTTGCCTGGCCGGGGCTGAGTGCCGACGTAGATCGTCGTGCACCGGTCGTTAAGTGGTTAAACATTTTGGGGTTGATTTACTAAAACACAAGCTTCCATTTTTTTAACCACTTAAGCCCCGGAAGATTTTACCCCCTTCCTGACCAGGGCCTATTTTGCAATTCGGCACTGCGTGACTTTAACGGACAATTGCGCGGTCGTTCGACGCTGTACCCAAATGAAATTGACGTTCTTTTTTTCCCACAAACAGAGCTTTCTTTTGGTGGTATTTTGATCATGCGCTATAAACAAAAAAAGAGCGACAATTTTGTAAAAATAACAATATTTTTCACATTTTATTATATGAAATCCCCCCCCCCCCAAAAAATGTAAAAATCAAAATTTTTTAACATTTTAGGCCAATTTGTTTTCTGCTACCTATGTTTGGTAAAAAAAATCACAAAAAGCGTATTTTGATTGGTTTGCGCAAAAGTTATTGCGTTTACTAACTAAGGGAAAGATTTTTGTCATTCTTATAGTTTTTTTTTTTTTTTTTAACGAGTAATGGCGGCGATCTGCGATTTTTTTTTTTTTTGCGGGACTGCGACATTGCGGCGGACAGATCGGACCCTTGACTGATATTTTTGACACTTTTGGGGGTACCAGTGACATTACTACAGTAATCAGTGCTATACATATGCAATGTTACTGTAAAAATGACACTGGCAGGGAAGGGGATAACTTTATTGGAGAGGGAGGGGTTAAGTGTGTCCCTAGGGGCATGCTTCTAACTCTGATTGGATGTGGCTGTGTGTGTGACAGCAGAGATCAACGGTCCGACATAGCAGGACCGTATGATCTGTGCTTTTACACAGGGGAGAATGACAGGCGGCTGTGTTTACATTAGCCGCCTGCCTTTCTCCCTCTCCACCCGACATCGGGTCCACCGGTCACACGCGCGGGCTGCTTAATGAACGAGCGTGGGTGGGAGCGCGCCTCCGGCGGCGCGCACTCACCCCCGGCGGCGCGCACTCACCCCCTATTGGCTCACAGGCTAGTGACGTACCGGTACGTCACTGCCTGTGAGGGGCTGACTGCCGCCGTATATAGTCGGGCAGCGGTCGGCAAGTGGTTAAAGCTTAATTCAATAAACTGAAGTTAGAAGCTGATTGGCTACCATGCACAGCTGTCCCAGATTTTGCACTCCCCAGTTTTAGTAAATCAACCCTATTGTCTCTCTTCTTCTTTCTAGTGTACATCGCCTACATTGGAGTATCGTTGCCAGTGTTCGGGATTATATGCAACTGCTGTGATAAGAAAAGACTCATTTGTTTCAGTGTGTTCATCCAGATAATTGTGAATATTGGAAGCACAGTCATTCCCGTTGAAGTAAGCTCTTCTACTACAAATATTCAAAAATTAACTGCTCTTGTCATGAATATCGCTCCATGTGATAAACATATATACATACCATATAAAGTGCTTTACAGTATATCAAATAAATAAACTTGAATGGAAATTCTGTTTTTTAAAAAAAAAAATGTAAAACAATATAAAGTCACATTCACTTATGCCCACTGTGCACGTGCAGGTGCTCTGTAAAAGGATTAAACTTTGGTGCTTGATCCGACTAGTGCATGCAGTGCCCCACATTGATTTGTATGTCCAACTATCTCTAGTATGGTCAAATATGCTTGTGGGGCATATCCCCTTTGAATCCAGTAACTCCTCCTGTGTTAGGTTTACCCGATGCTGAAGACCCAATCATACCACTCAGAGGGAAATGACAAACTGGAAGCCTATAGTGTAAAACTATTTTTTTGTTTTATTAAAGGTAAGGAATACACTCACTTGTATTAGTGCTGGTTAGAACCTGGCACCTGGTGTGTACAGCATTATTTTTTTGTAAGTGGGGCCCACTGTGTCGCTTTTGTGCTGGGAGATGGTGTCGGCGGAAGTTACGTCATGATGACACGGGTATAGCATCAACGTGTTTTCACCTTATTGGTCGTTCTCAGGAAGTGAATGCACAGAAACTCTATCATCATTCCACAGCTGAGCCCTTCCCTCCTCGTGACACACTTAGCCCGACTGACTCTCTGCTGGCAGTGTCTAGGCGTCCACAGGCTCTTCCAGTTTTCCAAGCCCCGTTCTCGCCATAATAGTCCCATTGTGACTATGGGAAGCACAGTCATTCCCAGAATCCCACTGAAGTAAGCTCTTCTACTCACTTCATAAGCATGCTCAGTCTTATGTAGTAAAGTTATCCCAGAGCAACCAATCATATTTCACCTTTTAACAGTTTAGAACAGTAATGAGAATGACTTGGGGTGGGGTGTTGGCTGTCTCTCCCCCCCAGCTCTGCTCATGTTCCCATTTCTCCATAGGCGTTACAAATCCTCCATGTGTAAATTCCCTTTTCCTGACAGACTCCATGGCAGCATACGTATGGGTTAACCCCGCCTCCACTCCTCCTCCCCTATAGGACCCCACTCCCATAAATCTTTGCTCTAAACCAGAGGCCACGTTCCTTTTTTGTCCTCCTCCCAAGGACCAGAATGGTTGAATTCTTAACTTGGATGAAGTTTCCACGATCGAGGCCTGGTTGTTCAGCAAGCTGTGCTCTGGAAGACGTGTGGAGTCTCAAGCAGTCCCCAGCTATTAGTGGTGTGGAGAAGGGCGATGGATTCGGTGCCATGTGGAGTCCCCAGCTATTAGCAGTGTGGAGAAGAGCGATGGATTTGGTGTCATGTTGAGTCTCCAGCAATCCCCAGCTATTAGCGGGGTGGAGAAGGGGCGATGGATGAAGTGCCATGAAGAGCTTAAGCTTGGCCATTGGCAGGCAAAGCGGCATTACGGCCAAACAGCCTTGCTATTGGCAGGTGGCCATAAACACCCTGGGCCCATGCAGCAGCGTCTTCTGGATCCAGGCATGGTCGTGGGGATGCCGTGTGCGGTGATGTATACTTTTATTTTTTGCATGTTCCATGGTAGCAGTTGTGTTTGTTTGTTTTTTTCTTCCCTGGCTCTAGTGTCTTCCAGCCTATGGTGGCTGGAGCGCAATTGCGTTCCAAGCCGCCACTCTCTCTCTTCTGCCTGGAGTCCCTGGGTTACTCCTGCCCAGGGACTCAGCGCATGTGCGCTGTGGGCTGCGGTGGTGTCATTAGAGTGGAGCAATTCAATCAGTGGTCAGTACTGTTGATATTGGGATTTCTCTGTGGGCAGCTTGCAGCAGTTTCCCTAAATGCTGTGTGCATCATCGCAGGTATATGCTCTGCAATAACACCCTTGTGTACTGCCTTTGTGTGTGTGATCCTGATGGTTCTATCACCTGTGCAGGTTGGCTGTCTGTGCAGTTTCCACACGACGAATGTGTCACTGCCCCCCCTGGTGGCCAGCCCTTGTGTAGTGGGGATGAGAGGGTGTAATTAACCCTTTCCTTTTCTCGCTTGCCTGGGCATTCCTTTTGGGTTTTTTAACCCTTTTCCTTTCTACCCTATTTTGTTTTCTTTTAGGTTTTTAAGCCTTTCTAGTTCAAATTGACAATACACGGCATGAGATTATCAAGACCTCATTAGGTCACTACGTCAACATTCTTCTTCCAGATTTAGTCATCATTAGTCACCATCAGGGTCCAGCCTTCATAGCAGAAGCTCTGAATCCTCCTTGATGCACCACATCCACTGCCATGTCAGCCACTCCAAGGAAGGAGCCTGCTGGGGATGCAGTACTTGGGTCCCAGAGGACAAGTCTCGGTGTGAGCCATACTAAGCCCAGGCCGTTGGAAAAGGGGATGGTGATTTCCAGCAAATGGAATTTCTAGTGAGGCGCATAGTGCAGAAAACCCTTAATGAGTGGGGTACAAGTCACACGCAAAGTCCAACAGCCGTTACAGCGTGTTCTCCCACAAGGAACGGCCAGGAAGAACGGGAAATCGCGCTAATCAAGCCATCCATCTATGAAGACCTCAGAAAGTGAGGCAGGGCGAGAGGGGTCCCTTTGCCCTTGTGACACCCTTGGTCAAGGCAATGAAGGGGGAATTTACACGAGTAGAACCTGTAGAGTCTCCTGCAAAGCAAGAGGAAGTTCTTGAAGCACCTCTAAGGAGAGCGTTCTCATTTCCCATTCCTAATGCAAATAAGGGACATCATATTGGATGAGTGGAGCAAGGTCGCGAGATATAACTCTCTTCTGAGCAAGATGGTCAAGCTCTATCCATTCAGAGATGAGGATGTGAAGCATCTAGTAAAGGCTGCCTCTCTAGTCGTTGAGGCCTTAATGAGGCAAGCAAGCATGTTGCTCTTCCTTGGAAGATGCAGTGAATGGCCTGAAGTCGGCCTGGGCTCTTGTGCCCATGTTTAAAGCGATGGAAACGTGAAAGGAGAATGCGGACGCAGTATTCAAGAGCTCGGTAGTGCTGGAGCTGGTGTAGGTTTCCATGGTGAGGCTCCAATTGACATCATTGGCATAGTGGTGTCCTGCACCTGCTAGGTCGGGAGATGACACAGTCTAGAGGACAAAGTTCAGAGCGTGCGAGGGTCACACGTTTTTACAGACCAGGTCTGGATTTTAGGAAGAGCTGCTGAAGAGGACAGATATCTCCACAGAAGTTTGCTAAAAGCTTGACCTTGGGTATCCAAAAAGCTACTGAGTTTGAGCCTCAGACTTTTGGAACGTCAAAACGGTCTTTTCAGAACACGCATGGTCCATCAGAAGTCCTCATCTTGGATTCATTTCCACAGATTTTGCCTCACTCTGAGGTAAAATGAAGCATATACTCTTGTATTATGTAAAGTCTCTGGTGTCGTAAAGTGCTGCTGTGCCAGTCTCAGGATGCGAGAGATTTTAGGGCATGTACTCGCCTCTTTATGGTCGTTAAGAGGAGCGGCTTGCAGGGGCCGATTTTAAACCTGGCGCACCTAAACCAATTTTCATCAAAAGATAGGGGGTCCAGCCAGGTGACTGGCTCATTTCCAATAGACCGAAAGATGCTTACTTTCATGTGCCTATCGTAGAAGTCATTCGCAAGTTCCTTTGGTTCGCTGTAGGTCAAGACCATCTCCAGCTTGCTTGTCTACCATTTGGGCTTTCAACATCACCGTGTGTTTAAGGGATCTTATTGGTTGTTAAGGTCTTTATCAAAGCAAGGAGCATACGCCTGCATGGTTACTTGGATGTTCTTCTCCTACTGTCCCAAATCAGAGGGCAGCTGCTCCTCAAAATTCAGCTGGCAGCTGATTCTGGAAAAGACACCTGGAGCCCATTCTGTCTCTTGTGTGCCTCGGGGCTCAGTTCGATATAACCAAGAGGACCATTGCTTTGTCTCTGGATCCCGATGTTCTGGAACAGAATACTCCTGGCCCTTTCTTCTTCCCACCTGCGTGCCTTTCAGCATCTAAAATGATTGACACTATTGTGTCTACAGATCCAATGGTCAAGTGGACGCTCTGGAGAATGCGGCTGTTCCGGAGGATGTTTCAACAGCAGTGGGAGCCAGGAAGCAGAATTCAGTTCATCTACATAACCTCAGTCATGAGTGAGTCCCCTAGTGGCTGCAGTGGAGAAACTGTCTCATTTTGCCATTCCATTGCCCCATTTCCTGGTTCACAATCACATTCAATACCACCAATCTGGGTTGAGGGCCTTGCTGCCTGTCAGGGATAGCTCAAGACAGACGGGGCTATCAATTTCACAAGATTGTGTTGAACGTTCTGAAACTACGGGCAGCCTTTTGCACCCTACAGGCTTTTCACCATATAGCGAAGGGAGTGTCAGTGCTCTTAGGCTAGCCAATACTACGGAAGTCTCCTACGTTACGACAACTGGGGACTCACAACCTCTATTACAGGAAGCAAAGCCAATTATGTCTTGGGTTAAGAAGAATCAAGCCTACATCTTTGAGGCTTATTTCCCCACAGTCCAAAATATTCTAGCATACTTTCTTTCCAGAGTCCAGTCGGACAACAAGGAATGGTCTCTACATGTGAAGGTTTTTCAGGTGCACATGGCCTGACAGATCATTGGAAATGCAGCGGGTCCTGTGCATTTCTTAAAGTCCTGGTCATCCTTGGGTTTCTACGAAAACCCTGAACAGAAGTTGTGGAGGTAGTGGCAGTGATAGCTTATTGGCCAATTAGGCCATGGTTTCCCTTGCTAGCACTGTTCAGCTACTGGGACCCAGTGCTCCTTCTCATCAGGCCAGATCTTCTGTCACTGGGTGCATTTCTACATCCATGCCCAGCAGGAGGGTCTCGGGTTTACTGGAGAACTGGGCTGACTTCTCAGTCGGCCACCAGCTCTATGGTAGGGATGGATTGCACCTAAATGGGGAGGGTGCACCGTACTGGGTGAGAAGATGGCCGAAAAGTTAGAGGGGCTTTTAAACTAGGTGATGGAGGGGGAAGGGAACAGATGTAGAATTAGCCAGTGGAAAGCAAGATCCAGAGGGCAAAAATGGGGACATTAGCGGTAGGGTGTTTGGAGCTCCTAAACACAGGAGGGGTATGGGGAGAAATCACAAGAGCAGCCTAAAAACATCAAATGAGGATATTTGTAACCGATCACCGATAAACCGATTACGAGGCTTGTATACCAATGCCAGAAGCCTGGCTAACAAGATGGGAGAGCTGGAGCTGCTGATGTTTGAGGAGGACTTAGATTTTTTGGGGATAACAGAGACTTGGTTTGACAGCTCTCATGACTGGATGGCGACCATTCAGGGGTATTCCCTTTATCGCAGAGATAGAGAAGGTAAAAAAGGGGGAGGGGTATGTCTGTATATTAAGAACAGTATACAGGTAAATATGAGGGATGATATTAATAATGGAGCTATGGACGAGACCGAATCCCTATGGGTAGAACTTCAAAGGGAAGGCACTGTGGGGAAGTAATATTGGGCGTATGCTATAGACCCCCCAACCTGAGGGAGGAGGGGGAGGCGGACCTCCTTATATAAATAGGATTGGCAGCAAGGATGGGAAATGTCATTGTAATGGGGGACTTTAATTATCCAGATATAGACTGGGCAGAAGGAACCGCGCATTCAGCCAAGGCTCGGCAGTTCCTAAATGTTTTGCAGGACAATTTCATGGGTCAGATGGTGAATGCACCGACAAGAAACAATGCGGTACTTGACCTACTGATTACCAACAATACAGACCTGCTCACGGATATAGAAATACGGGACAACTTGGGAAACAGTGACCATAGGTCAATTACTTTCAGTATTAATTACAGTAATAGGAAACACAAGGGCAATATAAGGACACTGAATTTCAAAAGAGCCAATTTCCCAAAACTGCACTCTCTGCTAGAAAATATCAAATGGGATAGAACCCTGGGAACAAAGAACACGGAGGAAAAATGGGAGTGCTTAAAAAGCATACTTAACAAATGGATTGAC
Organism: Pelophylax lessonae; assembly: GCF_965119305.1. Taxonomy (NCBI): domain Eukaryota; kingdom Metazoa; phylum Chordata; class Amphibia; order Anura; family Ranidae; genus Pelophylax; species Pelophylax lessonae. The sequence continues at coordinate 4,460,567 of NC_138779.1, forward strand.
CAGTGCATTCCAAAGGGAAATAAATTTAAAAGAGCAAAACTAAATCCTGGGTGGCTAAACTCCAACATAAAAATGTATATTAGTGCTAAAGGAAAGGCCTTCAAAAAATACAAGAACGAGGGGTCATTGGCAGCATTCAAGTATTACAAAGAGTGTAATAAGAAATGTAAAGACGAAATCAGGGCGGCTAAAATAGAACACGAGAGACATATAGCAGAAGAGAGTAAAAAGAACCCCAAGATGTTCTTTAAGTATATAAACAGTAAGAAAGCGAGGCCAGAACACATTGGCCCCATAAAAGACGATAAGGGAGTTTTGGCCACAGAGGACAGGGAAAAGGCGGTAGTGTTAAATAAATTCTTCTCTTCAGTCTTCACAAAAGAATCGGGGGGCTACACTAACCCAGCTTGTAAGGCCAAACTAAACAACACACCTCAGGAAATACCGCCATGGCTAACAGAAGATAGACTTAGAACTAAATTAGAGAAACTTAACATAAATATGGAACAATTATGTAATCCCCTAGGGGTGGGACTTTATAGGCAACCCAAAAATTTGAAATAGAGAAAATCTTAGTTCATAAATTTTATTCATAAATACAAAAAAAGGAATATAACAAAAGATGCAATAGATACAAGGTAAAATTGGCAAAAACTGGTAAGTAAAATATGCAAGTGAACTCAACCATATTCTCCAGATATTATCCAACGTTTCGAGGTAATGAACCTCTTCCTCAGGGATTATGCTGGAGATTGTTAGTTCTGTAGATATTGAGAAGAGCATATATGTCACATAAGACATCAAAGGATACAATTTTTTATAAACATGTTCTTGTCATGCAGGTAAAGCCATAAATTTGTTATATATAAAAGTAAAGTACACTTACATGATTGATTAGCATGTGCACATATACGTTAGTTTTGCCGCTTTAAAAACAAGGAGTTTGTTGAACACCCACAGAGAGCTGTAGATTTTGCAAATAAAATCTATAGAAGTATAGATCAATATAATGCGAGAGGGGATGGAGCAGGTGGGTTGTGCGTCCCAGATATAGCTGTCACAACTGGAGTCCAAGTGTGCTTAGCCGGTCGGGCAGAGGCCAATCACATATGACTGTAAAAAAATATGTATAATAAATATAAATTAACACTCAGCTAGTCTGTTCACATGTCAAACAAGTATGACAGGACAGATGGGTATGTAGGGAGCAGGGTCCAGTGCGTGTGTTGAAGTCACATATTGGTTAGGTTGAAAAAATATTGCAAATTATTTTAAGGCACTCAAAAGATGAGGGGGGGAAAAAAAAACAAAGAAATCTCCAAAGGTTGTCCATAGCCAAATCCCACAGGATGCATTAGCTTTGTTAACCAGTGGCAAAGTGTTGACACGCATTGAATCCCACCTGAACACCAGATACTAAACAGATTAATGGTGGTCAGTAGCCTCCTACCACAAAAAGGTGTAGAAAGTAAGGGGGGGGGGGGTATGGTCATATAATTAGACTCCAAAAACAAACCTTAGAAGTGGTGTCTGGTCAGCAACCCTCTCCCAGCGGTGGATGTCTCAAATGGCCAACGCTGGGAGTTGCATATAAAGGGGAATAATGTAACAGATGAGAGCAATCAGTGTGATTGCTCTCCACCCGCCGCCAGCTGTGGGCTCCCTGGGCGGCGCTCGCCAGGCCCGCCCCCCGCACACCCCGACGCGCATAGGAAATGCGTCATCGCGGAAGGGCGGGGAGCATGGTCGGCAGGGCACTGCCCACCGGCACGGGAAATGACGTCGCCGCTGCGTGATGACGCAAGCGGCGGCGTCCGCCGGAAGTGAGGTAGACACCAAATTGGTGTCAGCAGGATATTACCTGCACCTCCGGGGATGGTCGGGGCCGCAGAGAGAGGTCCCGATACCGTTCCGGGTTGGACATATACACCGGGGCGCACAAAGAAACCTGATAAACTTAACATAAATAAATCACCGGGACCGGATGGCTTGCACCCGAGGGTTCTTAAAGAGCTCAGCCAGGTGATTGCCAGACCATTATTCTTGATCTTTAAGGATAGCTTACAGACGGGTATGGTGCCAGCTGATTGGAAAAAAGCCAACGTGGTACCAATATTTAGAAAGGGGCCGAGATATATCCCGGGTAACTATAGGCTGGTCAGCCTAACATCAGTAGTCTGCAAGATTTTGGAGGGGATGTTAACGGACCACATACAAGACTTTAGTAATGAAAACTGTATTATTAGTATAGAATCAGCATGGATTCATGAAAAATCGTTCTTGCCAAACGAATCTATTAACCTTCTATGATGAAGTGAGCTGCCACCTAGATAAAGGTAAGCCTGTGGATGTGGTGTACCTGGACTTCGCAAAGGCCTTTGACACCGTTCCCCACAAACGCTTACTGTTCAAACTAAGGAAGGTAGGTATGGACCATAGGGTGAGTACCTGGATAGAGAACTGGCTCCAGGGGAGAGTGCAAAGGGTGGTGATTAATGGGGAGTACTCAGATTGGGCGGGTGTGGAAAGCGGGGTCCCCCAGGGTTCTGTCCTGGGGCCAATCCTGTTTAATTTATTCATAAATGATCTAGAGGAGGGGATATCGAGCAAAATCTCAGTATTTGTGGATGATACTAAACTAAGCATGCCAATCTCTTCTGGGCAGGATGTGGAAACCTTACAAGCGGATCTGAACAAAATTATGGGGTGGGCAACTACATGGCAGATGAGGTTCAATGTTGAAAAATGTAAAGTAATGCACCTGGGTGCCAGAAACCAGAAAGCAAGCTACTCACTGGGGGGGGGGCCTCTGGGTGAGTCTAGGATGGAAAAGGACCTGGGGGTACTGGTAGACAACAGGCTTGGCAGTGGCATGCAATGCCAAGCCGCTGCAAGCAAAGGCAACAGAATACTGGTATGTATAAAAAAGGGGATTCACTCCAGAAATAAAGAGATTATTCTCCCACTATACAAGACTCTGGTCCGGCCACAGCTGGAGTATGCTGTCCAGTTCTGGGCACCGGTCCTCAGGAAGGATGTGCTGGAACTGGAGAAAGTCCAGAGAAGGGCAACAAAAATAATTAGGGGAATGGAGGACATCGGCTATGAGGAAAGACTACAAGCACTGAATTTATTCTCTCTGGAGAAGAGACGATTGAGGGGGGATATGATATCAATGTACAAATATTGTACTGGAAACCCTAGCATATGGAAAAACCTATTCAGAGAAAGGAAATACAATAAGACACGTGGCCACTCACTAAAACTAGAGGAAAGGCGGTTTAACCTTAACCATTTGCCTACAGTGCACTTTCCTCCCCTTCCTGCCCAGACCGATTTTCAGCTTTCAGCGCTCTCACACTTTGACTGAGAATTACTCAGTTATGCAACACTGTACCCATACAAAAATTGTGTCCTTTTTTTCACACAAATAGAGCTTTCTTTTGATGGTATTTAATCAATACTGGGTTTTTTATTTTTTGTGCTATAAATAAAAAAAGACTGAAAATATCGTGAAAAAACGCATTTTTCTTTGTTTCTGTCATACAATTTTGCAAATTAGTCATTTTTCTTCACAAATTTTGGCCAAAATGTATACTGCTACTTATCTTTGGTAAAAATAACCCAAGTAAGTGTATATTATTTGGTCTTTGTGAAAGTTATAGAGTCCACAAGTTATGGTGTGAATCATTGAAAATTGATCACACTTGATCACACCTGATGTACTGAAGGCCTATCTCATTTCTTGAGACACTAAAACATCAGGAAAGTACAAATACCCCCCAAATTACCCCTTTTTTGGAAAGTAGACATTCCAAGGTATTTAGTAAGGGGCATGGTGAGTTTTTTGAAGTTGTAATTTTTTCCCACAATGCTTTGCAAAATGAAGATTTTTTTTTTTTTTTTTACAAATTGCCGTATTAACAGGTTATTTCTCTCACACAGCACATGTATACTTGCAACTACACCCCAAAACACATTCTACTACTCCTCCTGAGTATGTCGATACCACATGTGTGAGACTTTTTCACAGCCTAGCCATATACAGAGGCCTAACATCCAAGTAGCAATGTCCGGCATTCTAGAAGCAGAAATTACACATATAATTTCCTGACAACCTATCGCACTTTTGAAGGCCCTGGAGCACCAGGACAATGGAAACCCCCATAAAATGACCCCATTTTGGAAAGCAAACACCCCAACGTATAATTTTTGAGGCATAATGAGTCTTTTGAACATGTCATTTTTTTTTCCACAAGTTTTTGGAAAATGTGGAAAGAAAATTAAAACGCATTTTTTTTTACACAAAGTTGTCCATTTATGCAATATTTCTAACACATAGCAAAATTTCACCCCAAAATACATTCTGCTATTCCTCCTGAGTATGGCGATACCACATTGTAATACTTTTACACAGCCTAGCCACATACAGAGGCCCAACATCCAAGTAGCTGTTTACACAAAGTTGTCCATTTATCCACTTTAAGACTGGGCCTATTTTTGACACTTGGTGTTTACAAGCTAAAATCATTTTTATGCTAGAAAACTACTTAGAACCCCCAAACATTATATATTTTTTTTTTTAGCAGAGACCCTAGAGAATAAAATGGAGATCGTTGCAATATTTTTTATCAAACCATATTTGCGCAGCAGTCTTCCAAATGCAATTTTTTTAACAAAAATTCACTTTTTTTAATTAAAAAATAAGAAACCAGTAAATTTAGCGCAATTTTTTTCCATAATGTGAAAGATAATGTTACGCCGAGTAATTCGATACCCAACATGTCATGCTTCAAAATTGGGCACGTTCGCGGAATGGCGCCAAACATTGGTACTTAAAAATCCCCATAGGCAACATTTTAAAAATGTCTACAGGTTACAAGCTTAGAGTTACAGAGGAGGTCTAGGGCTCAAATTATTGCTCTCGCTCTAACGATCGCGGCGATACCTCACGTGTGGTTTGAACACCGTTTACATATGTGGGCGGGACTTGCGTATGCGTTCGCTTCTGCGCGCGAGCTAACGGGGACAGGGCGCTTTAATTTTTTATTTTTTTCCTATTTATTTTATTTAATAATTTTTTATTTTTACACGGTTTTTTAAAAAAAATGTTTTGATCATTTTTTATTCCTATTACAAGAAATGTAAACATCCCTTGTAATAGAAATAGGCATGACAGGTCCTCTTTATTGTGAGATCTGGGGGTCAAAAAGACCTCACACCTCACAACTACACTAAAAAAAAAAAAAAAACAAAAACGAAAAAAAAAAAAATGTTGCTAGGCAACGACATTTGACGTTGCTCCGGTTCTCCAAGACCATAGAGTCGAGTTAGGGGCATCTTGCCCTCACTCGACTTCCTGTCTCTGAGGATCCGGGACCGGATAATTTTCCCCGCTGCCGGCGGGTCCGGTAAGCTGGGAAAACGTCTAGGACGCGGCGGGAGGGGGGGGGGGGCACCTCTTCCCCTGCACCGTTGCGGCGGATTCCGTGGTGAATCCGCCACTGAGACCACCCTCATCTGAAAGCTGACCGCCCGCCGTTTAAAAAAATACCAGGGTTATGGCAGTTATCTGCTGCCATAACCCCAGTATTTAGCTTTAATGGCCGATGTATATATGACAACCTATCATTTTTGAAGGCCCCTCATATTTTTTACACAAAGCATGTACATACCAAGAATTACACTACAAAATACATTCTATAAAGGAAAGTGTAAAAAAAAAGTATTACCTGTGGTTTTAGTAGTGCAGTTGTCCACAGAGGAGAGCATTCGTCCAGGCAGCAGGCAGGGATATGCTTAGCGACTACAATAGCAATTTTGCAGGCAGGAATATAGTCTATAGTCAATACTGGGATATTGTCAGCACAGCCGCAGCATTTGTCCAAAGGAATTTTCCAGGCAGGGACATGGTCAGCACAGCCATAATATTGGTCCCGGTACACTGCAGACAATCATTGTACCACTCTCCAGCTAATATCATGCAGCAGGCAGAGGCATGATGGTAGTAAGTCAGCTGAGGGCCTCGGTTAGGTAAGACCTGGGAACAGGGGTAGAGGCTTCTCCCACCCAAATCTCTCCCCCCCCCCAAAAGACTCCAGACCCTATTCCGGAATTTACGAAACCCAGAGAGAACCAAAAAATTGGTTTTCTCCATCCGGAAAAACAACTCTGGAGCCCCTCACATATGTGAGACCCCTGTGTACTACAGTAGCAGGGGGCGACAGATCAGTTCAAGCGGTAGGCAGAATCATAGTTGGTAAAACAAGCCAGGGTCAGTTCACATGCAAGCAATCCAAGCGGCAGGCAGAACAGTAGTTGAAAAACAGGCCAGGGTCAGTTCACAGGGAAGCAATCCAAACAGTAGGAAGTAGTGTAATCGGTAAAACAAGCCAGGGTCAGTTCACGTGAAATCAGTCCAAACGGTAGGCAGAGGCATAGTGGAAAAACAGGCCAGGGTCAGTTTATGTGGAAGGCAGTGGCATGGTTATATGAGGAAAATTGGTCAGCACAGATGAAAACGGGGAAATAGGCTTGTAATTTACGAATGTATGGTAACGTGTGAAGCATTCTCCAATGCAAAGGCCAGGTTGGGAGGGACAGTACAGACAACAGAAGCTGGTATCCTTACGAAACCCCCTTTTGCTGCATACACGGCATCTTTTTTGGCGTCTTCGGCCTGCTTCAGATGGTGGAACGTAGTCTGGAAAGTGGCGCTCACTTAGTCGGCTAACAGCCTCAGAGCGAAGGTTTTCTTGGGAGTCCTTGTGGGTAGATGAGGGTCGTGACATTTTCCTCAATTAATTTTAGGAAGGAGATGGGGCTTTCAGTGGATTTGGTGTAAATTACATAAACGTCATAAAAGGCCAATTGAAATAAATAAATTGCAACTTTCTTATACCAGAATCGGGACTTCCTTGTGGCCAAGTAGGGCTGAATCATTTGGTCGTTAAAATCCACCCCCCCCCCCCCCCATGTAAAGATTGTAATCCTGCACACATGTTGGTTTTTGAATGGGGCCTCTTTGTCAGGGCACAAACACCAGAAGAAGGGCTCTAGGACCCAGCAGCGCTATCAGCACTTTGGCAGGAGAAGCACTTTAGGACCCAGCAGCACTACCAGCAATTTACCTGGGCCTATTTAAGGAAGCCTGCCAGTGATTTTAGTTGCTGGTTGATCTTCAGCTCCTCCAGTGTGTTATCCCTGTGATATTCCAGTTCCTGTCTCCTGTTACCAACCCGGCTTGTCCTTGACCTGTCTCCTGATTGCTTCCTGTGTTTGATCTCGGCTATCCACCTGACCACGTTTGCTCTGATATCCACCTGGCTCCTGATCTCGGCTATCCACCTGACCACGCTTGCTCTGATATCCACCTGGCTCCTGATCTTGGCTATCCACCCGACCACGTTCCAGTCTCAGCATTATCCAAGTCCTGCAAACACCTCACGAGCGCCACCTGTCTGCTGATTCCACTCCAGCACTCCAGCTGTACTCTGGATCCTCCTGCACACAGTCCAGCAGGCGACACGTGCTACTTTGGGCCTGACCTCTCCTGTTCTCATCCTCAGGGGGGTCTGGAACTTAGCTGCAAGGGAAGCCCTCTCTCTCCATTGGCCTCTAGCACCAGGTACGTGATACTCTTCTTCTTCGAACCTCAACTGTGGTGTCATTATGAATGGTGGACATCATGTACACATTTCGGTTATCCTTCCATCTCAAGGCCAGCACTTCATTGCTTCTCAAGGCTGCTATTTCCCCCTTCCTCATTCTTTTATTTACTAAGGATTGTGGGAAGCCCTTCCTGTTCTTCCTGGTGGTTCTGCAGGCCAGGGTTCCTTCAAGGTACAGATGTTTGAAGAGGGGCACGCTGGTATAAAAATTATCCAGGTTTATGTGGTACCCTTTCCTCAGCAGTGGGTACGCCAAGTCCCATACAATCTTTCCATTTGTGCCCATATAGGCCGGGCAGTCAGGGGGATTGAGCTGGGAATCTCTTCCTTCGTATATGCGGAACGCATACAGATAACCCGTAGCTCTGTCGCACAGTTTATAGAATTTGACCCCATATTTGGACCTTTTGCTCTGAATATACTGCTTTATTCCTAGCCGGCCTGTGAAGTGTAGCAGGGACTCATCTACACATATGTTTTGATCAGGGACGTAAAGTTCTGCAAAACTTTGGGAAAGAAAATTTATGAGGGGGCGAATTTTATATAGCTTGTCAAAATTTGGATGATTTTGGGGGGGGGGGGGGGGGCACTGGCTGTTGTCACTAAAATGAAGGAAGCGCATGATAATTTCATACCTGGACCTGGACATTAGGGCAGGATATATGGGCATACTGTGTATGGGTTGGGTGGACCAATAGGCATGTCCTTCATTTTTTTTTTTTTTTTTTTTTGTAACCCCCCATGTTTATGGTGAGGCCCAAAAACATTTTGAACTCCCTCCAAGGTTAACTCTCTCCACTCAAACGGACGGGAATAGGAAGATTGGGGGTTGTTTACAATAAACTGCTGGGCATACAGATTTGTTTGGTATACGATGTATTGCAGAATATTGTAGGGCAAAAATAAATGGAGAAAATCAATTAACGAAAAATTTTCTGTATTGGCCTGCACACCTGGCTGTGCGGTAAAAGGGGGAATATTTGCTGATCCTGAGTTGGAGGGCAGCCATCTTGGGTTGGCAAGAGCATCTGGGAGGTGGATAGTGGCCCTGGCTCTTGGGGGATGTGACACTCCAGTGCTGGTAGAAGGGGGAAGCTGGTGCTGGGCCTGGACATTCGCTCCTGGGGTGTATTCGCTGGTGGCAGTGCTGGTACTGGGCCTGGGCATAGGATCCTGGGGTGTACTGCTGGTGGCAGTGCTGGTACTGGGCCTAGGATCCTGGGGTGTATCCCTTGTGGCTGCCTGGTTTCCAGAGCGCCGTGCCCTTTTGGGAGGGACCCATTCTTCCTCCCGAGTCCATCTCCGATCCGCTACTATTAGCGACTTCAAATTCCGAATTGGATTTGGATACTGATGAGAGCGCCCCGGTTCCCTCATTAGTCATAGAGATAATCTCAAACGCCTCCTCGCTGCTGTACATCCTTTTTGACATTCTGACTGTGTGACGGGTGACTGCGGATGATCACTGATGAGTGGCAGGTGACGGTCACTGATGGGGTGACAGGTGACGATGACTGATGGGGTGACAGGTGACGGTGATTGATGGGGGTGACAGGTGACGGGCGCTGGTCACCGATGGGTGACAGGTGCACCGCTGGCGATACTGATGGCAGTCTCTGGTGACAGGTGCACTTTATAGGTAGTGATTTTTGGGCACTGATGGTGACAGGTGACGGTTGTGTGACAGGTACAATTGGGGGGGGGGGGGGGCTGATGACACTTTTTTTTTTTCTGATTTTACACTGACAGGTACACAGATCAGTAACTCACTGTTTCTGGCTCTGCTCTCCTCACACTGGAAACTGTGTGTGAGGGGAGAAGAGCTAGTAACGGAGTTACTGCTTTTTGTTTACATTTGTGATGGGCTGTGAATGGATTCACAGCCCATCACGTGGTAATCAGCCACTGTCATTGGCTGTTTTACACTGTCGGGGACTAGCTGTGTTCCTAGGGAACACATAGCCACCGACATGACCGCGCTGTGTGCTCCCGATCACGCATGTGCGGTCATTTTCTGCGCTCCTCTATTGTGATCGGCTGTGTCATTGGAACACAGCTGATCACGTGGGAAACAGCCATGCCCATTGGCTGTTTCCCCCCTGCCGGTGACGGGGGGGTGTCCCGGGGACACGCCGACACCGGCAGTGCAGGGTGGCGCGCACTCGATCGCGCGCCTGCCCTGCTGAAAGTGCCGCCGTCATATGACGGCGGCTCAGGATAATGGTCGCACCGCACCGCCGTAATATGACGGCGGGCGGGCGGCAAGCGGTTAAAATACGCAGGGGGTTCTTCACTGTAAGAGCAGTAAGGATGTGGAATTCTCTTCCGCAAACAGTTGTATCAGCAGGCAGCATTGATAGTTTCAAAAAACTATTAGATGGGCACCTTAAAGACCACAACATACAGGGGTATACAATGTGTGGTTAACAGTAGACACACACACACACACTTCATAGGTTGAACTGGATGGACGGATGTCTTTTTTCAACCTTACTAACTATGTAACTATGTAACATGGTTACTTCTGACTGTCTGGTTCTTCAGATTGGAGGTCCTCCGCTGCTCCCCCTGAGTCATCTCTCTCTTTCTCTTGAATAGGAGAGTGAACACAAAGTTTACAGGGGAATCTGGTGAAAGTCTGTGCAATACATGTCTGCTGCTGACAGATCATGTACTGATCTAGAAGTTCTAAATATTCTGGGCTTCCTCCAGTCGGATTTAGATCTGGCTCTATCTATCAGCTCCTTCAGAGTACAAGTGTCAGCTTTATCAGCCTTCACAGGTGTTTCCAGGTCTAGGCATCTTTCCTGTCCAATAATTCTTCAAGGGAGCAACTAGGTTCAGACCTCAGAGTAAGTGGAGGTTCTCCAAATGGAATCTCCCTCTTGTTCTCAACTCCCTCTCAGGAATTGGAGTGGAGTGTTCTAGAATTGTCTCAGTTAAAGGCCTCTCTGTCATGTTTGCCTTTCTCCTGGTTATCACTAGTGATGTCGCGAACATAAAATTCGCCGTTCGCGAACGGCGAACGCGAACATCGGAGAATGTTCGCGAACCGGCGAACATTGCGAACCGCCATAGACTTTAATAGGCAGGCGAATTTTAAAACCCACAGGGACTCTTTCTGCCCACAATAGTAATGAAAAAGTTGTTTCAAGGGGACAAACACCTGGACTGTGGCATGCCGGAGGGGGATCCATGGCAAAACTCCCATGGAAAATTACGTAGTTGACGCAGAGTCGGGTTTTATTCCATAAAGGGCATAAATCACCTAAAATTCCTAAATTGTTTGGAATAACATGCTTTAAAACATCCAGTGTGTGTATACGATCAGGTATGATGTTGTATCGATCAGGTAGTGTAAGGGTTACGCCCGCTTCACAGTGACAGACCAAACTCCCCGTTTAACGCACCGCAAACAACCGCAAACAGACCAGAACCGACCAAAATGGGACAGGAACTGGGCTTTAAGGGTTAGGGTTAGGTTTAGTGTTAGGGGCTAGGGTTAGGGTTACGGTGAGATACTTAGGGTTAGAGTTATTAACCACTTGCCGACCGCCGCACGACTATCTACGGCGGCGGTCAGCCCCTCACAGGCAAAGTGACGTAGGGCTACGTCACTAGCTTGTGAGGGTCTAGGGAGCGTGCGCGCGCCGCCGGAGGCGCGCTCCCGCGTGGTCACGGACTCCCCCTGCGCGTGTGACCGGCGGACCCGATGTCCGCCGGCCACTCTGCGATCAGCGGGGGAGAGGGAGAAAGTCAGGCAGCTTGTGTAAACAAGCTGCCTGTCATTCTCCCCTCTGTATGAGAGATGATCATATGGATCTACTATGTAGATCCGTTGATCACTCTGCATACAGCTGAAGCCACAGCCAATCACAGTTAGAATCACGCCCCTAGGGACACACACAGCCCCTCCCTCTCAAATAAAGTTAACCCCTTCACTACCAGTGTATTTTTACAGTAACAGTGCATATATATAGCACTGATTACTGTAGAAATGTCACTGGTAACCCCAAAAATGTCAGTCAAGGGTCCGATCTGTCTGCCGCAATGTCGCAGTACCGCAAAAAAAATCGCAGATCGCCGCCATTACGCGGTAAAAAAAAAAAAACAACAAAAATGACTAAAATCTTTCCCTTAGTTAGTAAAGGCAATAACTTTTGCGCAAACCAATCAAAATACGCTTTTTGCAATTTTTTTTTTTTTACCAAACATAGGTAGCATAAAACAAATTGGCCGAAAATTTTAAAAAATTTAGATTTTTACATTTTTTTTTGGGGGGAATTTCATATAAAAAAAAAGGGAAAAATATTGCTATTTTTGCAAAATTTACGCTCTTTTTTTGTTTATAGCGCGTGATCAAAAAATCGCACAGGTGATCAAATACCGCCAAAAGAAAGCTCTGTTTGTGGGAAAAAAAGGACGCCAAATTCGTTTAGGTACAGCGTCGCACGACCGCGCAATTGTCCATTAAAGTCACGCAGTGCCGAATCGCAAAATACCCCCTGGTCGTTTAGCAGCCAAATCCTCCGGGGCTTAAGTGGTTAACCCTACCCCTACGCCTCTAACCCTAACCGTCTAACCCTAAGCACTAAAAATAACCCTAGCCCTAACCCTAATTCTAATTTTTTTTTCTGGTTCTGGACATGCTACAGAGCTGAAACTTCACAGGTACACTTTTTTAGACCCCCCAGACACTGAATCACACACAAAAAAGTTCTTAAAAATTGTAATTTTTTGATAGAGAGCCAATTATTGGAAAAATTAAAAAAAAAAATAAAAAGAAAACATTTCTTTGGATTTAGCATCTGGGGGGTCTAAAAAGTGTACCTGTGAAGTTTCAGCTCTGTAGCATGTCTGGAACCAGAAAAAATTACGAATTAGGGTTAGGGCTAGGGTTAGGGTTAGGGTTATTTTTATGGCTAGGCTTAGAGGGTTAGGGTTAAGGTTAGAGGGTTAGGGTTATGGTTAGAGGGTTAGGTTTAGTGTTAGGGGATAGGGTTAGGGTTACAGTGAGATACTTAGGGTTAGAGTTAGTAGCCCTACCCCTACCCCTCTAACTCTAACCCTAACCCTCTAACCCTAAGCACTAAAAATAACCCTAACCTTAGCCCTGACCCTGACCCTAACCCTAACCCGAATTCTATTTTTTTTCTGGTTCTGGACATGCTACAGAGCTGAAACTTCACAGGTACACTTTTTAGACCCCCCTAGACAATAAATCCAAAGAAATGTTTTTTTTTTTTTTAAGTTTTCCAATAATTGGCTCTCTATCAAAAATGACAATTTTTAAGAACTTTTTTGTGTGATTTAGTGTCTAGGGGGTCTAAAAAGTGTACCTGTGAAGTTTCAGCTCTGTAGCATGTCCAGAACCAGAAAAAAAAGATCATTTTTCAGTAGAGCAGGGATGGTGGGAACCCCTTTTACACCTATATGATCTTTTTTTTCTGGTTCTGGACATGCTTCAGAGCTGAAACTTCACAGGTACGCTTTTTAGACCCCCCCAGACACTAATCCAAAAAAAAGTCATGCCTGCCACCGTATATATCAGTGGTGGGTGGGCAGTGGCACTGCAGTGGGCACAGTACACTCTGTGGACCTGACAGTCACTGGCACCCAGGCAACTGCAATTATAAAAAAAATATATATATTTTTACTTTGCAAGCTGCTGTGCCACCGTATATATATCAGTGGTGGGTGGGCACGCAGTGGCACTACAGTGGGCACAGTACACTCTGTGGACCTGACAGTCACTGGCAGCCCAGGCAACTGCAATAATAAAAAATATATATTTTTTTTCAATTTGCAACAAGATGCTATGCCACCGTATATATATCAGTGGTGGGCAGTGCACTGCAGTGGGTACAGTGCACTCTGTGGACCTGACACAGCACTCACTGCAATTATGACAGAGGAAAAAAAAAAATATTTTTTAAAATGCAAGGTACTGTGCCTGTGCCACCCGAAATGAGTGTGGTGTGCACACAGTACAGTCTGTGGTGGGTCTGTGGCCTCTCACTCACAGCGGGCAGGCAACTGCAGTGTACAATAGATATATATGAAGAAAAAACTCAATTACCAGCCCTTAAAAGGGCTTTTGGGGACACTATATAGATATAGATAGATATATATATATATATATATATATATATATATATATATATATATATATATATACCGTATTTACCCGCCCCAATATTTGGAGAGAAATTTCAGGAAAAAAGCTTAAATTTAAAATAAACAGCTTTGAACTCAGAACATTTTTTTTTTTTTTTAATCAAAAGGATATCTCACCAGTGCCCATGAATGCATCCTCATCAGCAGTGTCCATAATGCATCCTCATCAGCAGTGTCCATAATGCAGCCCACCAGCAGTGTCCATAATGCAGCCCACCAGCAGTGTCCATAATGCAGCCCACCAGCAGTGTCCATAATGCAGCCCACCAGCAGTGTCTATAATGCAGCCCACCAGCAGTGTCTATAATGCAGCCCACCAGCAGTGTCCATAATGCAGCCCACCAGCAGTGTCCATAATGCAGCCCACCAGCAGTGTCCATAATGCAGCCCACCAGCAGTGTCTATAATGCAGCCCACCAGCAGTGTCTATAATGCAGCCCACCAGCAGTGTCCATGCAGCCTCGCAAGCGCAAATATGCAGCCTCGCAAGCGCCATTGGAACTGACCATATTTGTTTTTAAAAAGGCCGGGAAGGAGCGCCGAGAGCAGAAGGGGCGGGCCGGGCCAAGGAGAAGGAAGGACTAGCTGTCTGTCATAAGAGTAGAAGGGGGCGGGCCAGGCCGAGGAGAAGGAAGTACGAGCGAGCGCAGTCATCGGAAGTCCCGCCTCCTCTGCCGAGATGTGTGACGTCTGTCATAGGCGGGACTTCCGATGACTGCGCTCGCTCATTCTCTCTTCTCCTCGGCCCGGCCTGCCCCCTTCTGCTCTTATGACAGTTTGTCCTTCCTTCTCCTCGGCCCGGCCCGCCCCTTCTGCTCTCGGCAATGCTTCCTGGCCATTTTTTTTTTAAGATCGGCGTATAACACGCACTGCTGCTTTTTCCGCCGATAAATACGGTGTGTATATATATATATATATATATGTGTATATATATATATATATATATATATAAAAAATTACACAAATACCAGCCCTTAGAAGGGCTTTTTGGGGTGCTGTCAGGATGCTGTCCTTACAGCAGTAGTGGACCAAGAACACTGACTAGCAAGACCAGGAACACTGACTAACAACTGTCCCTAGCTATTAACAGCAGCAGCAGCTCTCCCTGCTCTCACTAACACACACTGCTTCAGAATGATCTAAGATGGATGCTGCCCTTGCTTATTTATAGGAGGTGGGAGGGTGTGGGAGGGAGGTATGCTGATTGGCTGGAAATGTGCCTGCTGACTGTGAACTTCAGGGTCAAAGTTTGCCTCAGTGATGTATTATAGGGGGCGGACCAAACATCGCATATGTTCGCCCGCAGCGGCGAACGCGAACATGCTAAGTTCGCCGGGAACTGTCCGCCGGCGAACAGTTCGGTACACCTCTAGTTATTACGTCAGCATAAAGAAAAAACAACTCAGATGGATTCACTGGTCATGGAGAACTTTTCTTAACGTTCTTCCAGTTTGAGCGGTGCTTTTACCTATGTTTGACTACATTCCCATGGGTACATCAGTTTTTCATGGGAACCAAGAAATTGTTCTGCCACCCTTTGGGGTACTAATTTGCGTCCTTTAGACAAACCAATCTATTAACCTTCTACGATGAAGTGAGCTGCCACCTAGATAAAGGTAAGCCTGTGGATGTGGTGTATCTGGACTTTGCAAAGACCTTTGACACCGTTCCCCACAAACGCTTACTGTACAAACTAAGGAAGGTAGGTATGGACCATAGGGTGAGTACCTGGATAGAGAACTGGCTCCAGGGGAGAGTCCAGAGGGTGATGATTAATGGGGAGTACTCGGATTGGGCGGGTGTGGAAAGTGGGGTCCCCCAGGGTTCTGTCCTGGGACCAATCCTGTTTAATTTATTCATAAATGATCTAGAGGAGGGGATATCTAGTACAATCTCGGTATTTGCAGATGATACTAAACTAGGCATGCCAATATTTTCTATGCAGGATGTGGAAACCTTGCAAGCAGACCCGAACAAAATAACGGGGTGGGCAACTACATGGCAGATGAAGTTTAATGTTGAAAAATGTAAAGTAATGCACTTGGGGGCCAAAAACCAGAAAGCAAGCTACTCACTAGGGGGGGAACCTCTGGGTGAGTCTAGGATGGAAAAAGACTTGGGGGTACTGGTAGACAACAGGCTTGGCAGTGGCATGCAATGCCAAGCCGCTGCAAGTAAAGCCAACAGAATACTGGGATGTATAAAAAAGGGGATTCACTCCAGAAATAAAGAGATTATTCTCCCGCTCTACAAGACTCTGGTCCAGCCACATCTGGAGTATGCTGTCCAGTTCTGGGCACCGGTCCTCAGGAAGGATGTGCTGGAATTGGAAAGAGTCCAGAGAAGGGCAACAAAAATAATTAGGGGAATGGAGGACATCAGCTATGAGGAAAGACTACAAGCACTGAACCTATTCTCTCTGGAGAAGAGAAGATTGAGGGGGGATATGATATCAATGTACAAATACTGTACTGGCGACCCTAGCATAAGGAACAAACTATTCAGAGTAAGGGAATACAGTAAGACGCGTGGCCACTCATTAAAACTAGAGGAAAGGCGGTTTTAACCTTAAAATGCGTAAGGGGTTCTTCACTGTAAGAGCGGTAAGGATGTGGAATTCTCTTCCACAAGCAGTCGTATCAGCAGGGAGCATTGATAGTTTCAAAAAACTGTTAGATGGTCACCTTAGAGACCACAACATACAGGGGTATACAATGTACGGTTAAAAGCTAACACACACACACACATCATAGGTTGAACTGGATGGACTGTTGTCTTTTTTCAACCTCACTAACTATGTAACTATGTGACATGGAAGAGGTCGCCCTGTGGCTTAGTTGGTTAAGTGCATGTCTAATAAACAGGAATACTGAGTTTGACTCTCAGCAGTGCCTTCTTTTTGGTTCTAGGAATCTCCCAGATATTGTGAAGTTACATCTAAAAGCTACAGCTTCCTTCAGGCTTCAGAAGGCCTGTTCATCCTTTTTTACGGAAAAGACAAAGGGAAACGTGCCTTATCTAGGGCGATTGTGGCATGGATTGTCTGGGCCATCCGACAGGCTCATAGAGCCGAGGGCTTGCCTTCTTTAGGGATGATGACCGCTCACTCGACCAGGAGTGTGCCCACATCCTGGGCGGCTTTACAGCATGTGGTTCTCAAAGTAATAAGTAGGGCAACCTTGTGGTCCTTGATCAATACATTTATGGCTCATTATTGTGTAGAGCCGGCCTCTTTATCTTCTGTTAATTTTTGGTTTACAAATCCTGTCGTTGGACAGTGTCAATTAAACCCTTATCTTTTGGTTCTGCAATTCCCCACTTGGGTGTGTATGGCTAGTTATTTCCCATACATATGCTGCCATGGAGTCTGTCAGAAAAATGGAAAATTTCCTATCAAATACTTACCGTAATTTTCCTTTCCTGATGGACTCCATGGCAGCAGGAGTTCCCACCCAAAGTCAGGAGTAGGCTAGTTACGTAACGTGGCCTCTGGCTCACAGCAAAGATTTATGGGAGTGGGGTCCTATAGGGGAGGAGTGGAGGCGGGGTTAACCCATACGTATGCTGCCATGGAGTCCATCAAGAAAGGAAAATTGTGGTAAGTATTTGATAGGAAATTTGCCATTTTCTCCCCCAGGTGCAACTCCCCCATGTGTAATTCTCATACATTTAGAATCCCTGCTAGGGAAGCCGCAAGTAGGCCAAGTTTGAAGCAAGTGATGTTTGAATTGAGCACTTTGCTTAAAAAGCTATGTCTTACCGCAGAAAGGATAAAGTGTATGTATGGCTAAAACTTTTTTTTTTTGCAGTATGTGTACTAAATCGGAAAAAGAGAGAGAACAGAGCAGCGCCACAGCAAGTCATCCGATCCACTGCAGGGGAGGCAGGAGAGGTGTAGACAGCCCTGGGTCCTGGCTGTGTCAGTGGCTTCTGGCACTTCCTGGTGTCCTGTTGGCGTCACAGCTTCTCCCTCATCACATCCGGTGGAAGCGGATTGGTGCTAGCGTTCGAGGCATGCCTGACGAAGGTGCTGTGGCGCTGCTCTGTTCTCTCTCTTTTTCTACCATGCACAGAGTCCCCTCCTAACTCTGATAGAGCCGGCGGCCACCCAGCCATCCATCTGTACATAGACTCTACTCCGTGGACTTTGTATCTATATACACCTGAAACATATATCATTGTGTTTTTTATCAATATTTTTTGATATTTTTTGATTCTTTATATCTGCTTTTATATCTATTGTTTACATTCATTTTTATAATTTCCCCTCACACTGTGGGCTTAATAGCGCTGGTCCAGCATCTGTCATACTAAATTGGAAATCCTTCCCTTTCCTCTTTCAGAGACCCAACAGGAAGTTAGGGGAAATCTCCTGGTTGTACGTATCTAAAATCTAAGACAACTCAATTTTGGCTATCCTCTCACTTTCTTTCTCAGTGGCAATGATCACTAGTAAAAATTGAGGAGTATAAAAAGATTAAAAAAAAAAAAATAGAGGGGTAAACCTCACCATGGAATCTGACCCTTCCCCACTTAACTACCGCCCTATAGCAGATTTACTATATATAATGTGTGTGTGATTCTACACTTCCGTCTAGGGGGTGCACAGCATTTCTGCTGTGATTAGTCACAGCAGAAGTCAATCAGCGGGTGCCGGTTAATGGATGTCTGCCGGCACCCGCTGATTGTTGGGAAGAGAGGCTGGATAGGAGCTCTGCCTATGTAAAAGGCAGAGCTCCGTTCTGACAGCAGGTGTGTAAATGGTTTTCCAATCCATCACATCCCCTAGTAAAAGCACCACACAAAGTACACAAAAACACTGGTTAGGCACACATATAACCCTTTGATCACTCTAGATATTTAACCCCTTCCCAGTCAGTATCATTAGTACAGTGACAGTGCATTATTTCAACTCTGATTACTGTATTAGTGTCACTGATTCCCAGTTAAAAATCAAGTGTCAGTGTCTGAATATCGCAGTCACGCTAGAAGTCGCTGATCACTGCCATTCCTAGTATATAAAAAAATTTCCAGTATATATACCAAAGTTTGTAGACACTATATCTTTTGCGCAAACCAAACAATGTACGCTTATTGGGATTTTTTTTTTTTTTTTACTAAAAATATGTAGCAGAATATATACAGTATTGGCTTAAAATTCTGAAGAAATTATTTTTTATTTTTTATTAGATATGTGTTATAACAGAAAGTAAAAAATATAATTTTTTTTTTTTTTTTTTTTTTTCAGTCGGTAGTTATTTGTTTACAGTATAGTGGAAAAAAACCCAAAAAACACAAAAGCTGTATTTGTGGGAAAAAAGTGCCATAAATTGTATTTGGGTACAGCGTTGCAATTGTCAGTTAAAATAATGCAGTGCTGTATTACTAAAAATGGCTTGTCGTGAAGGGGGGGTAAATCTTTCGGCGGTCCAGTGGTTATACAAAATAAAAGGGTTTGCCCATAGATACACAATAAATCAATTCTTACTGAAAATAAATATTTTACATAAATTCAAACTCATACCAAATCATCCAAGCTAAGTTAAGCAGCCAATAGCAGACACTGGAGAGGTACATGCCTTCAGTTATCTTCCTGAGCTCCTCAGGGGACTCTAAGCTGAGGACATGCAATAAATAAATACCCCCACATCATAGACAGCCCTACACTAAGAGGCAGGGGGTTGTGATGTAGCTCTGACTCCCAAACTGGAGCACCCCAGGTCCAGGAGTTCTCCAGGGAAGATAACTAAAGGCATTTTAGGTTGAAAGTGTTGGTATGAACAATATTTTAGTTTAAGCCCGTGGGGCCTGTGTTTTACTGTGGAGCACAGAACGTTAGCTTTCAGGGATAATAGAATTACAAGTATCAGAGAGTTTGCAAAGCAGCATTTTATAACTAGTTGTGTTTCTCTCCTTTCTTTCCTCAGGAATATTCATTTTATTTTCTTCTGCTGGCAAGAATCCTTTCCGGCTTTGCACATGCCAGCTATTGCACCATCCCTTATGGTATCATCACTGAACTTTTTGAAGGAAGTTGGCGCATCGGGATGATGTCTTTCTATCAAATTGCTATTACAACAGTAAAGTAAGTATGCTGTATAGAAAAAGAAGAGCCAGGCAATGGTGCTAACATTATTTTCTTTTTTTCCAAACAGAGAGTTTATTGAAAAAACAAAATGCAGTACAAATAGAATAGCATATAGAGAAAAAAAATAAGATAGATGAACAGTACGGTTAACAGCAAACAGCATCAATCAGGTACAACAATACAGTTCACGTTAAACAATTGTCGTGACACGTGAGGGATATATACATCCAGTATGTCAGGTACAGTCCACTTTTGCCCAGCAGCAAATACCAATACAATGATAGGAGAACGTGTGAAATCAGAGCCCAGCGTGGCGAGGGCCGTAACCAGTGTAATTCTATATATTCGTGTCCGGGCAACTTACCCACCTGTCCCAGATCTTATCGAACTTGGCAGGGTTCCCCCTATGCTTATAGAGTAGTTTGTGGAAGGGAACTATGGAGTTAACCTCCCGTAGCCATGCACTAAAGGTTGGTGGGTCACTACGCATCCAGGTCCTGGCTATTAATTTCCTGGCCACAAACAGCGTCTCCTGCAGGAAAATAGTCATGAATTTGTTCATTTCCCCATGCGGATAAATACCAAGGAGACACTGCTTGGGGTCCAATTGTACAGGGGAACCCATCTTATCATGAAGAAAGGCCACCACTTGTTGCCAGTACCCCCCCAGGCGAGGGCAGCTCCAGAGTAAGTGAAAGAATGTACCCGCATCAGTCTGGGCTCGGTGCAGATTGGAACCTGGACAGTTTGATAGGTGTGAGGTAGGCCTGATGGACAATAAACGTTTGGGTAAGTCTATCAGACAATTTCGGTGACACCTGCCGACAGGTCTCCAGCGCCTCTCCCCATTCCTCATCTTCTATAGGCCCCACCTCCCTAGTCCATCGGTCCTTTAGACCATAGGCTATCACGGTAGATGAGGGTTTGTGCAGCTCGGTGTAAAAAAGGGAAATTAAGTGAGAAGGTTCTTGGCATTTGATCAGTTCTAGTAGCAGCACAGGCTCTGGGCTCGGCGGAGCCCCGGGGAACTGGGCGCGGAACGCATGGGACAGTTGTAAATACCTATAGTACATATGGGCAGGGAGGGAGAACTGTTCTCGCAGGTCGGTGAAAGACCTCAGGGCACCCCCTGCCATTATATGTCTCAACAGGAACACCCCCCGCCCGCTCCACAAAGAGGAGTCGGGCAGTGAGCAGAACTCCTGAAGTGACCTATTGTGCCACAGTGGGGTGTAGTCATGAAGGGAAGGGCCCTGGAGCCCGTGCATCACCACCTCCCAAACCCGGCTGTAATGGAAGAGCAAGGACGCAGGGTCCATTCGCTCCACCGCTCCCCGTGTACCTCGCAGTATGGCAGTCAGTGGGTCCCGGGAGTGATGAGTCCACGCAGGGCATAACAAAATCAGAAACCGTTCTCTATCAGTCTTGTCAATATGGAACATCTGGGATAGCTGCGATGCCAAATAGTAAAGGTTGAAATCCGGGAGCGCCAGGCCCCCCAGATCCGTTGGATTTTTAAGCTTCCTCCAGGAAATCTTATGCCTGCTCGATCCCCAGACAAAGGCCTTGAGGAGCGACTCCAGTTGTTTAAAGTGTTTCAGGGCCAAATATACTGGGGAGTGCCACACAGCGTATAATACCTTAGGGAG
Organism: Pelophylax lessonae; assembly: GCF_965119305.1. NCBI lineage: Eukaryota > Metazoa > Chordata > Amphibia > Anura > Ranidae > Pelophylax > Pelophylax lessonae. Next base: position 4,482,151 of record NC_138779.1, read on the forward strand.
GAGAACCATTTTAACCAGATTTACTCGACCCACCACCCCCAGGGGTAACTTGGACCACACCTGAATTCTAGATTTAATCAAAGGGAACAGAGGTTGGATGTTGTCCGCAACATAGTCCCGCGGGTTCTTCGTCACCTGCACCCCAAGATATTTAAACCGGGGGACACATTTAAGGACCGGGTTCGCAGGGGTCACCGCGGAAGGGGCAACGTCTACAGGGAGCACCTGTGTTTTATCCCAGTTGATCTGGAGGCCGGAGAATCTCCCAAAGCGTTCAATAAGGGAAAGAGCTGACAGCAGGGAGTTCTCCGGGTCCTCCAGGTAAAGCAGGGTATCATCAGCATACATGCTGATTTTTTCCGTGAGGGAGCCTCTACGGAAGCCACGGATATCAGGGTGGTCCCTAATGGCTATTGCCAGAGGCTCCGCCGCCAGGGCATAGAGCAGAGGGGACAAGGGACACCCCTGGCGGGTGCCTCTGGAAAGGGAAAACTCCGACGAGGTCCAGCCATTGGCCAGGACCTTTGCGACTGGCGCACTGTAAAGCAGCTGCACCCATCTCGTAAATTTAGGTCCAAAGCCGTACCTCCCGAGACATGCCCACAAGAAGGGCCACTCAACCGAATCGAAAGCCTTGGCCGTGTCCAGTGTCACCACAACCCTCCTCCCCGAGTTATCGTGTTCGGCTTGAAGGTTCATGAAGAGGCGACGCAAATTAAAAGAAGTATTCCTACCCGGCATGAAACCTGCCTGATCGGGGTGGATGAGGGACAGTATAACTTGATTGAGGCGGATAGATAGAATTTTAGCGATAATTTTAACGTCCACCTGGAGGAGGGAGATGGGGCGATAGGACTCCGGGAGGTGGGGATCTTTACCTGGCTTAGGGATTAGGACTATCAGCGCCTCTCTCATTGTCGGAGGAAGCTCTCGATCTTTAAAAAGTTGGTTAAAGAGTGCTAGAAGTCTGGGTAAAAGGAGCTCCGAGTATTGGGCATAAAATTCCACTGGGAGTCCATCAAGCCCCGGGGATTTCGATCTAGGGAACCTGGACACAGCCTCCGCAATCTCATGCTCGGTGAGCGGCGCCTCCAGCAATGCCACCTGTTCGGGTGACAACTGCGGGAAATCGACTGTCCGTAGAAAAGAGTGCATGTCCGAGTGGTCAGCGGGGGCGCGAGAGGTATAGAGGTCACTGAAAAAAGTGCGGAACCTGTCTGCAACCTGCGGGGGGTCAGTCAGGGGGGCGCCGCCATCCGTCGTCAGGGAGATTACAACCGGGGGGCGATCCTCACAGTGAACTAAATAAGCAAGAAGCTTTCCTGCCCGTTCGCCATGGGCGAACAGTCGTTGTTTCTGAAAGAATAACTTCGTTTTCGCTCGTTCATACTCTAACTGGGCCACTATCTTGGATGTCAGTTTGTATTGTGATTCATTGGCCTGAGACGGGTCCGCCAAGAACGTACTCTCAGCCGAGGCAAGGTTGGCCGTTGCCCGAGAGTAGGCCGCCGCTGAGTCTGCTTTGATAGCCGTGACTCGGGATTGTAGGGTGGTTCTGGCGTGCAACTTGAAGGCTTCCCACACTGCCCCCGGGGGGGCAGTGTGGTCGTTGTCAGCGAAAAACTGTCGCCAGGAGTCAGTAAGCACGCCATCCTCAGCCAGAGCAGGGTCAACCACGCCGGGTTGAGCCTCCATGTCAGCGGCGGCCGACTGTGGGGCATAGACAACACCACCCAATAAGGACAGTGATCCGACAGAGATCTAGGGGCAAACCCCGCCTTGAGTAATCTAGGGAGCAAGGGCCGGGACACCAACACCAGGTCAATTCTGGACATAGTGTGATGGGAGGCCGAGAAGCAGGAGAACGATTGCTGGGAGGGGTACAGTGCACGCCACGTGTCCTGGAGACCAAAACTATCCATCATCCTAGCAAATCTAGTGCCACCCATCGGGGTCTGCGGCTGGAGCGCGGCACCCAGTCTATCCAGGGCCGGATCCAGGACATTGTTAAAGTCCCCGATCCACACAGCCGGCAAGGCCGGGTGCTGAGCCATGAAGGTAAAGCCCTCCAGCAAGACAGACCCACGGAACGGGGGCGGTATATAGTAAGCCAATATGAGCATCGGTTCACCAAATACAGAGACCCTTAGAAAAACGTATCTCCCAAAAGGATCGACATGAGACTCCAGGAGCTGAAAGTGAACGGGCTTCGCCACCAATACAGCCACTCCTCGGGAATGAGAGGTGTAAGCCGAATGGTAAACCCACCCCACCCATGGGCGTTTGAGTGACAACTGCATACTCCCATCCAAATGCGTCTCGACCAATACTAATATGTCCGCCCGCAGCTGCTTGAGGGTGTTAAATACAGCCGTCCTCTTAATCCTATCTCTCATACCCCTCACGTTCCACGTTGAAATTTTCAAGGTGGCCGTACCCATTTAACCAGACTGAAAAATATGTGAGCTCCCGGGGTCCCAGTCATAGCCTCGCCACACATAAAGGAATAACTGGAGACTAAGAGCCACAGAGGGCACATCTCGATTATGACAGAATACACAAGTGGTACCTTGGCAAAAACATTAATAACATGTCCGTACTGGCATATAGAAAATTGTTGTACTAACTGCAAAACTTCAGCCCCCCACCCTGCCCTGCACCATCCCCAACTCGTGCGGGCTTGGATCCCCAAAAAACCCAACAAAAATAGAGTCCCTGAGACAGTCTTAGCACAGCATAAGGACAAAAAGAAGGAGAGTTGCAGAGTCCAGCCGCCCGTCAAGCACAGCCCACCATGAGGCGCCGTGCACAGAGGGACGGCACGACTAATTACAAAAAGAGGCACACTAGAGGGTAGAGAAAAATGAAACAGGGAACATACACCTGACACAACAGGTGCTTGGGGCGAAAAAAAATTCGCTGGGCAGCACAGTCCGTGAGAGAGATCCACTCCGCAGGAAACGTAAACGGAGATGATAAAAATAAAAAGAAAAAGCAAATGGAGCATAAGAAGGGTAAAAAGAGAAAAAAAAAAAGGTGAAGGGGAGAGAGAAAACCAAAAAAAAAGGGGGCAAACTTGGTGTTGCAGTGCTCCGCCGGAACATGCGACTAATCATGGGTCCGCAGGCAATAACTGGAGAAGTACCGGGCGGCAATGATGGATCCCGACAGCAGGCCGGCGGCTCGCCGAAAGGGGCCAGATAATAGGCCTAGTTCACAGGAAAAAGTTGACATAATGAGGGTATGCAGTTCCAAGGATGTAATGCAGGATACTCCGTACAGGAAAGTGCCAGGCAAGAGATAGGGCAGTTTATAGCAACCGAGCAACATCCCAGGGGAAATTCGGGCGGAGAAGGCAGCGACCCCCTCATCCGCGAGCTTCGAGGTGCTCCAGCCAGGTGATGACAGACTCCGGATCCTCAAAGAAGTGCACCCTGTCTTCACCTTCCACTCTGAGGCGAGCTGGGAACATCATGGCATATTTCAAATTCTTAATACGCAGTCTGCGTTTGGCCTCCTGGAAGCTTTTACGCCGCCTCTGGACCTCCGCAGAGAAACCCGGGAAAATCGCGACCCTGCCATTTCCAAGCGGGATGTTACCCTTCACCCGTGCCAATCGCAGGATAGCGTCTCTGTCCTTAAAGTTGAGGAACTTCGCTATGAATGTGCGAGGCGGCGCCCCCTGGGGCGGCGGGCGACCCGATAGACGGTGGGCACGTTCCACCACAAAGGTGGGCGAGAGTGAATCCCTACCGTAGGTTTGGATCAGCAGGTTTTCCAGGTAGGAGGTCGGATCAGTACCCTCCGATCCCTCAGGCAAGCCGATAAACCGTAGGTTGCAGCGCCGCAGCCTGTTCTCCATATCGTCTTGCTTCTGGAGGATTTGATGCACTTGCTGCTGCAGCCTGTCTGTGGAGTTCTGCAGGGGGGGGGAGGGAGTCCTCAAGCCCGCTGACCCTGTGCTCAGTTTCAGTGACACGCTCCCTTAGTTTCTGCATGTCTTGCCTAATTAGGGATATGTCAATCTTAACCTCCTCAATCCTTGCGGTGAGGGTGGTCTGGCAGACTGATATTGCTTCAAGCACCCTGGCTGTGTCCTGTCCCGCCGCCGCTCCCGCCTCGAGCTCCCGGGCAGCGCCATTTTGGGATGCAGTGTCCTTCTCCTGGCGGCGGAATTTATCAAGTTTTGCCACAGTGTCCGTAGGTTTTTTCGGCGGAGACATGTCGCCGCTGGTGCCCGGAAGGTAGGTAAGTATAATCGGGGTGTTCAACGGCCGTGGGACCCCAGGATATTTAAATTAGGATATCGATCCGGCGGAGCTCGCTTCACCAGCGTCTCACTTCATGCTGCGCCAGGCCACGCCCCAGCTAACATTATTTTCATGTAGTCATGGTTCATGGTTGCTTATAACAAAAGTCATGTTGATTCCTCCATTCATGCTGTTTAATTTAGAATAATTCTTCCTTGTATACTGAGTTGTACTTTATTAAGTGTAACCTATATGTTCTAACTTTTACAGTAGCCTGGCATTCATCATAACTTCCACATTTGCCAGTACAATGGGTCCAGGCTGGGGTCTATGGGTAAGTTAAAGTTAAACTTTGAAACTCCACACACATTGATTAATGAACACATCAATTTTTTTCAAAGTCACTAAACACAATTTCTCATTATTAGTCTACGACTTTCCATGAAACCTATTTTTTGCCAAATTGTCAAGCTTAAAGAGGAACTGCAGTCAAGGTAGCTTAATCCAAAAAAAAAAACCCATCAGTATGTGAATCAATTATTATACATCATAATTTATAAATAGTAGTGAACGTCAGCTTACTCTTTCTGTGTCCAGATGCTTTGTTTATATTGCTCTCTCTGGTGTTGTGAGCGGCCATTTCTAGTGAGGGCAAATAAAGCCCAAGCCGCAATCTTCCGGGAATAATGCCCACTGCTCCTCCTCGCTGGCCTAATAACTTCACGCATGCGTGGTTACAGGCTTCTGGTCGCCCATGCGCAGTAGATAAGCTGTGTCCGTTCCAAGAATGGCAGGTTACTATAACTGCAGCGGCAAACTTCTGCTGTGGCTGCTATAGTAACCTGTACATGAAAGCCTGGAAGTGCATGCGCATGAAGGGCTCCGACCGTGCCTGCACAATAGAGACAGAGCCTCCAGGCTTTTTTTTTCTATGGCAGGTATGGGACATTTTATTATCAGCCAAAAAAAAATATTTTTCTCTTACGTCCTCCGACAGTCGCCGCCCACTTCATATTCGTCACTATTGGGTTATGACTTCCGCTTCGTAGGAGTAGCTAGGCAACAGAATATGTTAGTACAAAGACTTTTAACATATCCCCACCCCTAGGGGGTGGTCCCCTCAGTACATAACCCTCCACTTCCTGTATCCAACTCAGTTTCAATGTCTAGCTTGTCAGGAGTGGCTGGATGTTTCTGTGCTGGGGCACTTGTCTCAGCTTTCTTTCCTTTCTTTGGATTTTATTTGAGTTTTTTCTCTTTCTTGTTAGCTGTTATTTTACCAGCGTTAGTTAGTCCTTCGGAAGAAGAGGATCGTGCGGGCTGCGTCTCGGGCTGACCCCCCTGGTCGCAGGTTGTGGGTCAGTGGTTTCTCAGCCCGCCATCGAGCGTTCAGTCAGGTACCGCTCCTGAGTTTTCTGAACGACCCATCCCTGTTCCGTGCAGGGATGCCTGGTGAGGTGGCTACCTCACTGGACGCTGTGCGGTTTCTCAACCCACCTTCTGATGCGTCCTAGATGCGACTCTCCCTGCCTCATGTACAGCGGTTTGTTCGCCTGTGCGGGTCCCCCACGCCATGTGAGAGGTAAGTGTATTTATGTGGGGACCTGCCTGTCTGGGGGGTGTCAGTCTGGGACTGTGTTACCTTGCCCTGTGTTCACACTGTTACTGTTTCCCTATATCTTTTATATTGCATGCTGTGGTCTGCAGGAGGGGGGGCTGGCTGCACTCTGTGTCAGTTCTGTCTGTGTGAACGGCTGTGTGCTGTGGGGCTTGATACTTTCATGCTTGGGGCACATTACAGCGCCGCTGCGGCAGTTTACCATGTTCCTTTTTTGGGCTAATGGTGTTTTTTATTTCACCCTCATGGGGTGTGGGAGCGGCGGTTTCGGCGCCAAACGGCGCCATTTTGGCTGCGATCGCTCCGGCCACATGTTTTACATGCATGGCGGCCATTTTCTTGTAGCCTCCATAGGCTTTAATAGAGCGCCCTGTATGCCAGCATTTCCTTTCATCAGAAGCACCGCAGGCAGCAGCAGCAGCACCGATCTCTCCAGGTTCATTTCCCTCTATTCCCTGTATCCTGCCTTGGTATACTTGTCCCTGTGGGGGTCCCTTGTGTGGGGTGTTTTGTGTGAGTGGGCTACGATTGCAGCGCTCTTTTAAAGGGGCGGTCACCCATTTATTTTTGCTACTACAGGGGCATGGATTCTCAGGAACACAAATTTCCTGCCACTTTAGTGGGGAGCCAGGGGACTGCGGTTTCCCCCTCCGGGGGGGATTTGGCTGCGATTGTGGCTAGCCTTGCGACTCAGGTGCAAATGCTGGTGGCTGCTCAATCCTCTAAAAGGCCCAGAGTTTCAATTTCCTCTGATTCAGAGGGTGATGGTGATGGGGCTGCTGTGGCTGGGGTCTCCTTATCGGGGTCCCGTTCCTCCCTGGACCTTGTGGGGTCAGAGGTGGAGGCTGAGGTAGAGGGGGTTTATAATTCTCCCCCTGGCTCGTCTGAAGAGCTTGCAATCATGGATGCTCTTGTTGCTTCTATCAAGCACACGCTGCGTTTAGAGGAGGAAACGTCCTCCAGCTGCCTTGGCAGCTTATGGGACGCAGAAAAGGCGCAAAGCATCGCAGATGTTTCCATGCACTGATGATTTTCAACGCGCTGTGAAAGAACAATGGCGTAATATACGCAAGCCTTTTGCTGTACCAAGTAGGTTTAAGCTGCGCTATCCTTTTACGCCCGCTACTGATGAGCGTTGGTGTGTCCCACCTCCGGTGGACCATGCGATAGCGGTTTTGAACAAATCCACTGCGATTCCTGCTGAAGACACCCCGGTGTTCCGGGATGCCACGGACAAGAGGATGGAGTCCCTTGCCCGTCATACCTATTCTATTATGGGTTCTATGTTGAAGGCCTTATTTGCCTCACTTATGGCGGCCCAGGCGGTCGCGAGCTGGACGCAGGTGCTTCGGCGTGTCCTGGTGGCTGATTCTGCCCCACAAGCGACTTTGGATATGGTGGATCAAATCCACCAGGGTGTCATGTATTTGTGTGATGCGGACCTGGATATGGTTCCGTTGGCTGCACGTGTACACAGTGTGGCGGTGTTATCTCGCCGCCTGGTTTGGTTGAAGTGTTGGTCTGTGGATCAATCTTCACGTAAAACTTTAGCCAATCTGCCTTTTGATTGTTCTCGCCTTTTTGGCGAATCCCTGGATACCCTAATTAAAGGGATCACGGGTGGTAAGAGCACGCTCTTGCCTCAATCCCACAAGCCTAAGACGACTCCTGGTAAGAGGAATGCTTCTTTTCGGCCTCCTCAGGGGTCCTTTCGTGCCTTTCGGTCACACTATAGGGGCAAGCCGTCCAAGGGTCAAGGCTCCCACAAGAAGCCATGGACAGGTAAGCAAAAGTCTGGCCAATCCGGGTCTGCGGCCCACAACAGTGCGGCCTGAAGGGGCGCCCTCACCCGAATCAGGGGTGGGGGGACGCTTGCTCGGTTTCTCTCAGCCATGGCTGGCCCGAATTCGGGACAGGTGGGTTCAGGAAATCGTTCGATCTGGTTTCAAGATCGAGTTTCTCTCTCGGCCGGAGAGCAGGTTCTTTCCCTCAAATCTTCTGTTATCCCCGGAGCGTTTGCGGGACCTGCATCTAGCGGTGCAGGACCTGAGGGCTCAGGGGGTGGTGGTCCCGGTGCCTCATCGGGACAGATTTCGAGGGTTCTATTCCAATCTGTTCACTGTGCCCAGGAAGGAGGGCAAGGTACGTCCGATTCTGGACTTGAAGGCGCTGAACCGCTTTGTGCGGGTGCGCAAGTTCCGCATGGAATCCCTGCGGTCGGTGGTGGCTGCCCTGGTTCCAGGGGAGTTCATGGCTTCCATCGACTTGAAGGATGCGTATCTTCACATCCCGATTTTCGAGGGTCACCAGAGGTACCTTCGATTCGCCATAGCGGAGGACCATTACCAATTTGTGGCGTTGCCGTTTGGTCTCGCCTCGGCTCCGAGGGTGTTCACCAAGGTGCTGGCACCGGTTCTGGCCTTGTTGAGAGCCCAGGGCATTTCGGTTCTGGGGTATCTGGACGATATTCTGGTTCGGTCGGCGACCAACCAGGGTCTGGAGAAAGATCTGTCCGTCACGTTGCAGACTCTGCGGGAGTTTGGTTGGACGATCAATTTTCCAAAGTCAACGTTGCGCCCATCGGTTCGTATTCCTTACCTGGGTATGATTCTGGACTCTGTCCAGGCGAAGGTCTTCCTGCCGGAAGAAAAACTCACGACTCTTCGGGAGGCAGTCGGGTCCCTCAGGGACGTTCCGTCCTCGTCCATTCGGACGTGCATGCGGTGTCTGGGATTGATGGTCTCGGCTTTCGAGGCGATTCCCTTCGCCCAGTTTCACACACGAGATCTCCAAGCGGAGATATTGTCCAAGTGGGACAGGCGTCCGCAGTCTCTGGATCTCCAGATGGCATTGAGTTCTCAGACCAGAAGGGGTCTTCTGTGGTGGCTTCAATCCCCCTCAGTATCTGGGGGCAAGTCTTTTCGTCCCCTTTCGTGGACGGTGATCACCACGGACGCCAGCCTGTCGGGCTGGGGTGGTGTTCTGGGCGTTCTGTCCGCCCAGGGTGTTTGGTCGACGGAGGAATCCTCCCTTCCGATCAACATTCTGGAACTGCGAGCGATACTCCTCTGTCTCCGTCGCTGGACGGACAGTCTTCACGGCTGTCCGGTTCGGGTGCAGACGGACAATGCCACGGCGGTGGCTTACATCAATCACCAAGGGGGCACCAGGAGTGCCTGGGCGGCTCAAAAAGTGGCCGCGATTCTGGCTTGGGCCGAGGCGCATGTCCCGGCGATATCGGCAGTTCACATTCCGGGGGTGGAAAAATGGCAGGCGGATTATCTGAGCCGCCAGACCCTGGACCAGGGGGAATGGTCCCTTCACCCGGAGGTCTTCCAGATGTTGTGCGCGAGGTGGGGTCTTCCGGAGGTAGACCTGTTCGCGTCTCGTCTGAACAACAAAGTACCACGGTTCGTGGCAAGGACGCGCGATCCTCAGGCAGACGCGTCGGACGCGTTGGTTGCCCCGTGGCGTCAGTACCAACTGATGTATGCGTTTCCACCGATTCAATTGCTGTCCAGGTTCCTTCGCAGGTTACACGCAGAACCGACCACGGTGATTCTTGTAGCACCGGACTGGCCTCGCCGGTCCTGGTACGCAGACCTCGTAAATCTGGCAATCGACGCCCCGTGGCGTCTGCCTCTTCGAGAAGATCTTCTGTCGCAAGGACCGATCTTCCATCCTGCTTTACAGTCGCTGGCTTTGACGGCCTGGCTGTTGAAACCGAGGTCCTGAAGAACAGGGGTCTTTCCCCTGAGGTCATTCACACCTTAATTAATGCGAGGAAGTCTTCCTCAGGGAAGGTCTATTACCGTACTTGGAAGGCATATTTTGCCTGGTGCGAATCCAGGGGTTTCTCTCCTGACACTTATTCGGTGTCTAGGGTGTTGTCCTTCCTTCAGGCGGGTGTTGATCAGCGTCTGGCGCTGGCTACGATCAAGGGTCAGGTGTCTGCCTTGGCCGTTCTTTTTCAACGTCCTGTGGCATCTAACGCCTTGGTTAGCACTTTTGTGCAGGGGGTACGTCATCTGATCCCTCCTAGGAGGGACCCTCTACCCCCTTGGGACTTGAATCTCGTTCTATCAGTATTGCAGCGTGCTCCTTTTGAAAGGATCAGGGAGATTTCGCTGCCTTTGTTGTCCAAGAAGGTCGCCTTTTTGGTGGCTATCACCTCGGCTCGTCGAGTGTCAGAGCTGGCAGCTTTGTCCTGCAAGTCTCCGTATCTGGTCGTGCATTTGGACAAGGTGGTCTTGCGGCCTAACCCTTCTTTTCTTCCAAAAAGGGTTTCGGACTTTCATCTCAATGAGGACATTGTCCTACCTTCACTCTGCGCGAAGCCGAAGCATCCGACGGAGGTGCTGCTTCACTCCTTGGATGTTGTCCGGGCGATTAGAGTCTACCTCAAATCGACTGTGTCTTTTCGCAAGTCGGATGCCTTGTTTGTTCTTCCGGAAGGTCCTCGGAAGGGCATGGCGGCGTCGGCTTCTACCATCGCCAAATGGATCAGACAGACCATTGAACAGGCCTATGCTTTGAAGGGGAAAGTTCCCCCTGTACCTGTGAAGGCGCACTCTACCAGATCTCTGAGTACGTCTTGGGCCTGTCGTCATGGGGCCTCTGTGGCCCAGGTGTGTAAGGCGGCCTTTCACCCTTGGTCGACCGTACACACTTTCACAAAATTCTACAGAGTAGATGTTCAGGCATCGGCTGATGCTTCCTTTGGCCGCAAGGTTCTTAGTGCGGCAGTTCCCTAGAGCCCTTGTTATGGGTTCTTTGGCTGTTGGGATATTTGTTTTTTCCCTGGGTTTCTTGCTCCTGTTGAGCGAGTATTTTTTTCTCATGCCCAACTGGTTTCCTTCCTTTGGTAAGGTTCCTTTCTCTGATGGGGAGACGGCGTTGCCTTGGGCGCGGCTGCGTTCTTCCCACCCCTCATGTTTACACTGCTTTGGGACGTCCCAATAGTGACGAATATGAAGTGGGCGGCGACTGTCGGAGGACGTAAGAGAAAACTGAATTTTTGTAAAATCTTACCTGTAAAATTCCTTTCTCTGAGTCCTCCGACAGTCGCCGCCCCCGCCCCTCTTTTGGGGTTTTTGATGTACTCTCTACTGGTATTCCACTGAAACTGAGTTGGATACAGGAAGTGGAGGGTTATGTACTGAGGGGACCACCCCCTGGGGGTGGGGATATGTTAAAAGTCTTTGTACTAACATATTCTGTTGCCTAGCTACTCCTACAAAGCGGAAGTCATAACCCAATAGTGACGAATATGAAGTGGGCGGCGACTGTCGGAGGACTCAGAGAAAGGAATTTTACAGGTAAGATTTTACAAAAATTCAGTTTTTCCCCAAAATATAAACAATATCTCAGATGACTACTAATTATAAAATATATTATAAATAATAGAAAGGCAATTCTCCTTTTCCTGGCTGAAATTCTCTCCTCTCAGTGGGAAAGCACATCGACCCTTGCAGTCTCCTCCTGTCTTCGTCCACTTCCAGCCCCCTTCAACCCTGCAGCCGTCCTCGGCTTTCCAGTCACTCCCCCCAGCCCTTCTCCACTCTCGCCACCCCCTCCCATACCAATAAACTCTCACAAGAGTGAGAATAAAAAATAAAAATAACAGCACTGCTGGGAGATCTGACATTTATCTCCCAGGAGTCAGTGCAAATGCAGGAAACAACGTCATTAGCCTAGGCGTTTTACAAGCAGGAAAAGAGGAAGTACAGAAAAAAAAAAGGTATTTGCTTCCATCAAATTACATTTTTTATTCTCAATGATTGCACAGCCAGGGCTGAAGGTTTCATTAAATGAAAGAAGAAAAAATGAGCGAAGGTCCGCTTTAAATAAGACTTTTAGAATGAATTCTTCCTCTGCCAGGTAGGGCCAGATTTAGTCCTTGGGAGTCCCGAGGCTTGTAAGGTTCAGGGAGGGTGGGGGTCCTGCACACACAGAGTTGGTTTACATTTTCAATGACAGTCACACATTTTCAATCTGCATAGCACAACATAATTTTGAGGTCACACATGCATATACGCACGCCGTCATAGACCACCTTCCTTAAGAGCATAATCTCTCTGTGTGGTTTGCTTGAGCTCTCAAAATACGTTCCTAAAAAACGATACAATGTACAAGTCCATAGTAAAAACAGATGACAGCAGGCAAAATATGACTTCCCAAGAAACATTTAATTTTTTATTATTATATCATTTAAATTATTGTATTATTGCATATGTATTTGTTTTATTATTTTACTATTTTATTATTTTACATAATTTTTTTAATAATGTTTTATATTCATTTTGTATGAGGGGAGGGAGGGGGGCTTCTGTCAGGGGGCCCAGGGCAGCTGCCCATTTTTCCCCCCTGATAAATCAGGCACTGCTGCCAGGCCTCCTGATCTCCAATATTAACCCCCAGGTGGCCAGACTGGTTTTGCAGTTTTTCACTTTTTTTAATCATTTTCCACTTGCAGCTTTCAGAGTTTATAAAATATCCACAAATCCTCCTTTTTCTGAGAGAATAGGACCAATAGACGAAAAAGATGGTGCTACTGATTTTGTGGATCCCACAAAGCACAAATGTTTATCAAACCAATATTTTTGGTAAAAAAAAACCCCACTAAAATGATTTACCCACACAAACAAGAGAACACACAAAATTGGGGTGGGGTGGGGTGAAACACGTTGGGGGCATGACTTCAATGGATTGAGCTGAGGCTTCTTTTTGCCTTACAACATGGACGGGTGAAGGGTGCGGCATTCAGGAAACCTACTCTCATTTTGACTACGTGTTTTGGATTTGGGGTGAACCCATCCCCAGCCTGCACCCTCACTAACCAGTGGCATCCTTCTTACAGGACTCCATAAGCCTAAGCAGGGACCCCTAAGCACTAACCTTTGGTCCCACACATTTTAACTGTGCCTTTTTGTGAAGCGGTGAAAATTAAACTGTAACTAGGCAACTTATACAAAAATCTGGAAGTCTTCACATTCATGCTTTGTGGTTAATGTCTGATCCGCAGTGCCGTAAGCGCACTGTGTTGATGTGCATTGCAATAAAATGACGCAGACATACACTTGATTTCAATGCAGCGCATTTCAATAAATGGCAAAGTGCTGCCATGCATTGAATGGAATAAAAGTAATTTAAATAAAAAAGTTTCTTTATCGTACATCACGGGACACAGAGCAGGTAATAATGACTACCTGGGTTATATGCTACCTTCAGGTGAATGGACACTGGCAACCAATAGACGGAACGTTCCTCCCATATAACCCCTCCCATACAGGAAGAACCTCAGTTTTTTCGCCAGTGTCTTGAAGATGGTGGTCATGGTTGTTAAAGCTCTTCAATCCTAAGAATGATGTCCTAGCTTAGGGGTGTTCTGATCAAATCCATTTGAATGGCTAAGCATTAAATGGATGGTACCCAAGCTTCGGCTAAGAAGACCCGAGGTTTTGCCTGTAATGTGACCCATCTGGGCGCTGGACCCTGATAAATGGAACCCTGGTTATTTATTATCCCCAAGAAGTTTGCCAGCAGGGTGCTCTACAGGTCCAGGGGTGTGGACCCCATTAAAAGGGGAACCCGGTCCTTGAAGGTCCAATGACTGACAAAGTCCGCCGTGATGGGTGAAGTTTGGGTCCTCTAAGGCAGTGGTCCTCAACTCCGGTCCTCGGGGCCCACTAACAGGCCAGATTTTAAGTATTACCTTGGGGATATGCAGACTAGAGTACTGCAATCACTGAGCAGAAAATGAGATCACCTGTGATGTAATTTAGTTATCTTGAAAACCTGTCCTGTTAGTGGGCCCCGAGGACCAAGGTTGGGGATCACTGCTCTAAGGAGCCTACGGTGGGACTGGTACATTTTTCACTCTTTCTAAAAAAAAAAAAAAGAGAAATCTGTCATTCTGGTCTTTCTCCCAGTGGCCACTGGGGGCAGTGTACTGTTCACGCCCTGTGTCAGGTGAATTGGACTGCAGTGTCTCCTTCAGCCACTAGAGGGCTCCTGCGTGGCCCAGGAGGCCTGGGTTCGCAGAGGTTTTGAGGTTAGCCATGGGGGAGCCATGGTTGCTTCCATGTTGTCCAGATCTGCTCGCCCAAGGTCCCATATTCCATCCTTCTTTATGGTTGCTGAATCTGACGGCCTGGCTATTAAAACCAGAATCTTGAAGGATCGGGGGATCTCGGGCTCGGTTTTGGCTACATTGATTTATGCCAGAAAACCCGTCTCTAGGAGAATCTATTATAGCTTTGAAATCCTATATCTCTTGGTGTGAATCCAAGGAATGGCATCGTCGTAAGGATGTCATTGGTAGAGTTCTTGCTTTTTTTTTCAGGTAGGGGGTGCTCTTAAAATTGGCATTAGCCGCATCAGGCCTGAAAGCTACAGTTTAGGGACCACCGTTTAAATGGTGTTACCTCTATATGCTGTGCAGACAGAGAATAGCAGGGTTGGGAGGATCAAAAAGAATATAGGTGCAATACACAGGGCTTTTATATACACTGCCTGGCCAAAACAAAAGTCGCCACCTGGAATTAACTAAGCAAGTAACTAAATTAAGCATGCAGTAACTATCCTATTGGATAGTTACTGCATGTGCCCAAAGAATGAGGTCAGCTGACTACCTGAATATACTGCATTACCAGGTTATTCCATCTACAGATTTTTTCTTTTCTGACGGCACAGCATATTCCAAGTTGACAATGCCAGGATTCATCGGGCTCAAATTGGGAAAGAGTGGTTCAGGGAGCGTGAGACATCATTTTTGCACATGGATTGGCCACCATTTTTGCACATGGATTGGTCCAGAACTTAACCCCATTGAGCAGAGCCGTAACGAGAACCTTCAGGGCCCCGGCGCAAGAAACCATGAAGAGCCCCCTTGACCCCTGGAGCGACCTAGTCCCCTGCGTCATACCCATACACCTGGATAGAAGCGGTGGCGGGGGCGGCATATAGAGGAACTCATTCCCTACATTTTCTTCCTGAAGCAGAGGGGGGATTGGTTCCTCTATATGCCGCCCCCACTACCCCTTCTATCCAGGTGTATAGGGGTGAGGCATGGGCCCCCTGGAGCATGGGGCTTGAATGAGTTGCAGCGGTGGTGGTAGTGATGGGGGGATGGAATGGGATGAGTGGCAGCGGTAATGGTGGGGGATGGAATTAGTGGCAGCAGTAAAGGGGAAGCATGAGTGGCAGTGGGGGGGGGGGGAGGATGAGATCAGTGGCAGCAGTAGTGGTGGGTAGATGGAATTGGATGAGTGGCAGTGATGGTGGAGGGATGGGATGGGATGAGTGACAGTGATGGGGGATAGGATGGGATGAGTGGCAAAGGTGATGGTGGGATGGAATCAGTGGCAGAGGTGATGGTGGGATGGAATCAGTGGCAGGGGTGGTGGGATGGGATTATTGGTGGTGGTAGTAGTGGGTGGATGGGATCAGTGGCAGCGGTGGTGGTGGGGATGAGATCCGTGGCAGCAGTGGTGGTGGGGATGAGATCAGTGGCAGCAGTGGTGGTGGGGATGAGATCAGTGGCAGCGGTGGTGGTGGGGATGAGATCATGGGCAACAGTGGTGATAGGGATGAGATCCGTGGCAGCGGTGGTGGAATGGAATCAGTGGCAGCGGTGGTGGGGGTGATATGGAATCAATGGCAGAGGTGATGGTGGTGGGAAGGGATCAGTGGCAGTAGTGGTAATGGTCAGATCGGTGGCAGCAGTGGTGGTGGTGAGATGGGATGGGATCAGTGGCAGCGGTGGTGGGATGGGATCAGTGGCAGCTGTGGTGGTGGGATTGGATCAGTGGCAGCAGTGGTGGGATGGGATCAGTGGCAGCGGTGGTGGGCAGGGATCAGTGGCAGTGGTGGTGGTGAAGGGGGTGGGATGAGTGGCAGTGGTGGTGAAGGGGGGTGGGATCAGTTGCAGTGGTGGTGGTAAGGGGGAGGGATCAGTGGCAGCGGTGGTGGTGGTGAGGGGAGTGGGATTAGTGACAGCGGTGGTCGTGAGGGTGTGGAATTAGTGTCAGCAATGGTGTTGAGGGGGCTGGGAGTAGTGACAGTGGTGGTGGTGAGGGGGCTGGGAGTAGTGACAGTGGTGGTGGTGAGGGAGATAGAATTAGTGACAGCGATGGTGGTAAGGGGGGGTGGGATTAGTGACAGCGGTGGTGGTGAGGGGGGTGGAATTAGTGAAAGCCGTGGTGGTGAGGGGGTGGGATTAGGGACAGCGGTGGTGGTGAGGGGGGTGGGATTAGTGACAGGAGTGGTGGTGGGGGGGGGTGGGTTTAGTGACAGCGGTGGTGGTGAGGGGGGTTGGATTAGTGACAGCGGTGGTGGTGAGGGGGTAGGATTAGTGACAGTGGTGGTGGTGAGGAGGGTGGGATTAGTGACAGTTGTGGTGGTGAGGGGGGTGGGATTAGTGACAGTTGTGGTGGTGAGGGGGGTGGGATTAGTGACAGCAGTGGTGGTGAGGAGGGTGGAATTAGTGACAGTGGTGGTGATGAGGGGGGTGGAATTAGTGACAGCAGTGGCAGCGGTGGTGGGATGGGATCAGTGGCAGCGGGGGTGGGATGGGATCTGTGGTGGCGGCGGGATTGGATCAGTGGCAGCGGTGGTGGGCAGGGATCAGTGGTGGTGGTGAAGGGGGTGGGATGAGTAGCAGTGGTGGTGAGGGGGGTGGGATCAGTTGCAGCGGTGGTGGTGGTAAGGGGGAGGGATCAGTGGCAGTGGTGGTGGTGGTGGTGAGGGGAGTGGGATTAGTGACAGCGGTGGTCGTGAGGGGGGTGGAATTAGTGTCAGCAATGGTGGTGAGGGGGGAGGGATTAGTGACTGCGGTGGTGGTGATTGAGTTGGGATTAGTGACAGCGATGGTGGTGATTGGGGTGGGATTAGTGACAGCGGTGGTCATGAGGGGGGTGGAATTTGTGTCAGCAGTGGTGGTGAGGGGGGCGGGATTAGTGACAGTGGTGGTGGTGGGGGTGGGTTTAGTGACAGCGGTGGTGGTGAGGGGGGTTGGATTAGTGACAGCGATGGTGGTAAGGGGGGGTGGGATTAGTGACAGCAGTGGTGGTGAGGGGGGTGGAATTAGTGAAAGCCGTGGTGGTGAGGGGGGTGGGATTAGTGACAGTGGTGGTGGGGGGTGGGTTTAGTGACAGCGGTGGTGGTGAGGGGGTAGGATTAGTGACAGCGGTGGTGGTGAGGGGGGTGGGATTAGTGACAGCGGTAATGGTGAGGAGGGTGGGATTAGTGACTGCGGTGGTGGTGATTGGGGTGGGATTAGTGACAGTGGTGGTGGTGAGGAGGGTGGAATTAGTGACAGCGGTAATGGTGAGGAGGGTGGGATTAGTGACAGTGGTGGTGGTGATTGGGGTGGAATTAGTGACAGTGGTGGTGGTGGTGAGGAGGGTGGAATTAGTGACAGCAGCGGTGGTGAGGAGGGTAGAATTAGTGACAGCGGTGGTGGTGAGGAGGGTGAAATTAGTGACAGCGGTGGTGTCATCCTCCCCCCACCACCTCTGCCTCTTACTGATCCCCCCACCACCACAGATCTCATTCCTATCTGTTGCATAGGTGATGGGGGGAAATAGGGATGAGATCTGTGGTGGGAGGCGGGGGGACGGATCAGTAAGAGGTAGAGGTGGTGGAGGATGGGTACAGTTGCAATAGCAGTTTGTCACTTACCTTGTCAAGTCAGTCCATTCCCCCTCAGCATCCACTACACGTGGCTCCATGGGGTTTCCTTGCAGAGGAGAGAGCTCCTCCCCCTATCTCTATTGTTGTCAGCTGACTTTTTTATCTCCTCCTCCCTACACGCCGCTTCTCTCAATCCCTGGAGAGGATGAGCGGGGCTCCCGACTCCTGTGGTCAGCTCCGCCTCCCCTCAGCGGCTTGCCACACCCCCCACACGGCAGAATGAATAAATGAACGGACTGACGAATGGACTGACTGAATGGGTGGGCCCATCGGGCCCCTCCCACAGTGGCGACTGCTGCGACTCTGGTAGTTCCGCCACTGCCATTGAGAATCTTTGGGATGTACTGGAGAAGGCTTTGCACAGTGGTCCGACTCTCCCATCATCAATACAAGATCTTGGTGAAAAATGAATGCAACACTGGACAGAAATAAATCTTGTGACATTGCAGAAGCTAATCGAAACAATGCCACAGCGAATGCATGCTGTAATCAAAGCCAACAAAATATTAGTGTGTGACCTTTTTTGGTGGCGACTTTTTTTTTTTTTTGGTCAGGCAGTGTATAAGGGTATTTATTTTAGCTACATGACTATTATTTTAAAATCTCACTGGGCTTAGCTAACATAATTGTCACTTATTCTAAACTAGCGTGCTAGCCTTGTGAAATGAGCCCTATATGTATTACCCTGCATATCTTTGGGACAGATGAATATACAGTAGGCTTTATTTATATGTTTAGCTGGTTTCTGGACTTGCTCTTTAACTATTTTCTGACTCTCTTTCTTGCAGTGCACTTCAGGATTTAGCCTTATCACCATGATATTGACCATGTTCTTCATGAAGGTTCCAAAAAGGGGTGAAGCAGATAAATCAGAACTGGTTTCGTACGAGTGTGGACCAAGTGAGTATTTCCATATTAACATGTCTTATATATTGTATCACACAGTTGTAATAAACCGCATTATTAAAGTGTCTTAGGAAATGCCCGTACTGCCACATAATCACCAATCAATTTCCGGCAGGTCTAAAAGTGGAGGTGAGAATACGATTGGTCACTATTAGTAAAGCAGGCCATACATGGACCGAAATTCGGCTAGCTCAGCAGGGACTGGCTGAGATTCGATCCATGTATGGGCAGGTTGATTCTACCCAAGTCGATTCATAAATCGACTTTGGTACAACCATCCTGTTGGATGTTTTGCATGCAATTACTGCTACCCAGCTATAGCCGCTAGCAGTAATCATTGTGTTGGAAGGCCCCCACCCCCCTGGCGGTAGAACACAATAACTCTGCATAAGGCATATCTCCATCAACACTGACTGTGTTAATTGGGGAATCAAGCAATTTTCTTTCCTTCTACCCGTTGTGGAAGAAAAGAAAAGAAAAGAAAATCATCTATGGGCTGCTTTACAAATACAGTTTTCTTTTTCGTACATCACAGGACACAGAGCCATATTCATTACCATATGGATTATACACCACCTTCAGGTGAATAGACACTGGCAACCAATCAGATAGGAATAGTATATAAAAAAGGTGCTGCGCTATTATTATGAGAAGGGGGAATAATTAATAAAAGCATAAGTGATTATTGAAATAGTGATGTTAAGTCATCATCTGTACATAAAACGTCCTTAGTAAATGTGATCAACCAGTGGAAGGTGAGCATAAAAAGAAAGAACCAAAAGTGAAAATATTAACGAATATGTGAAGAAACTAGAGTAATAATGCAGTATGCAAAAAATGACAACATAAATTGGCATATAAATATAGCATCCTCCAAGGTAGGTGCTAGGTAAAATATAGTAGGGCCTTGTCTGCTTATCAGCAGGGCCATGTTTTCAGCTAGGCTGGCATGTGTTCCCACGTGTGCCTGTTGTGTTGAGGAGTCTCCCCATTGTGTCCCAATGAGGGCTCTCATTGGGCAGTGGAGGAAACCTGACCAATAGCACACCAGGGCTTGTGTCCATCCTTGAAGTGCAGATTCTGCCGCACAGCACTCTGGGAGAGGATATAAGTCTGTGGGGAGCACATGACATATCGTCTTTGGCGGGAAGCAGAGTCCCAGGAGGGAGGTGACGGCTGGCTCTCCTCCTGCCAGGAAGAATCGGGTGTCCCAGGTGGCTTGACTGAGTGGATACAGGGCTGAGCTGCAGAGAAGGATCCAGGTGTGCTGAGGACCAGCGGAGCGTTGGGGTCGAGTTTCAGGAAAGCATTCTGAGTCGTGAGTACTGCAAACTGCCCCCTGGGGGTCTGCCTAGCAGAGGGGACCACTCCGGAGAAGGTCAGAAGGATCCAGGAGCCAGATAGCTCGTACAAGGACATAGAAAAAGGGGTGCCAGAGATTACCCTGAAGAATAAAGGGGGTGCCAGCGGTCGGGCACTGAAGTGTTAAGTGTTGCAGCATCATTGTTAGTGGCTACCTCAGTCAGAGAAGACTACAGGGAGCAGTGCACAGGACTTTTGAGCTGCCATGAAGCATCAGAAGTCAAGTTTCAGTTCACAGACAGCAAGTCAGATTTACAAACGCCAGTAAGCGTTGGTCGGCATTCAGCCGGCGCCAAGACAGCGCTAGACGGCATTTTTTTCTCATGTGTCCCAATTCTGTAACTAGTTGAGCCAGAGGAGTATCCCACTCATTCCCTTCTCCCATCCAAGTTCCTACAAAGATGCCGGACTGTTCATTGTCTCAGATCTCAGATCTTGGGCAACAAGCTTGAATGTACTGTTGGTGTTAACGGTAACCATGGCAGACCCATATCCAGCACTGATGCTGGAAATACTGCTACATAAAATTATTGAATATTAAAATGTTCTTCAGATAAGTGAATATTCTTCAGGTAAACAAGGCAAAGTGAAAATACCAAAAATTATGTGAGGAAACTAGAGTAATAGTGCAGTATGCAAAAACGACAGCATAAATTGGCATATAAAGGTAAAAGAATGTTCTTCAAATGAGTGACCGACAGTGAATAGAGAATCTAATACAAATAAGAAAGTCCTTGACTAGTAACAGGCCAAAAAAGGCAAATTATTGAGAGCACAGGAAAGCCAATAAATTGCTGGTAAATAAATGTCTCTGGTTGTGCTACATTCTTACCTTACTGCTGTAAGGTAACAGCATGAGTATCACGTAGACTAGTCTTGTCCGTGGGTCAGATGGGGTTGTTCTTTTCTTGTTTCCCTCGGAGGTCTACTCAGTGCTCTCAGGGCTTCTAGTGATCAGTGCTGTCAGTGGGTAACGAAAGCCTTCTGAGTCCTGTAGTGGGTAGCTGATCCTGGAGCGTGGCTCAAGAGGGTAGGCAAGAGAGAGGAAGGTGTATAGTTTAACCACTTAAGCCCCGGAAGATTTTACCCCCTTCCTGACCAGGGGGTATTTTGCGATTCGGCACTGCGTGACTTTAACGGACAATTGCACGGTCGTGCGA
Source organism: Pelophylax lessonae (assembly GCF_965119305.1). NCBI lineage: Eukaryota > Metazoa > Chordata > Amphibia > Anura > Ranidae > Pelophylax > Pelophylax lessonae. The sequence continues at coordinate 4,503,141 of NC_138779.1, forward strand.
TGCTGTATCTAAACGAATTTGACGTCCTTTTTTTCCCACAAACAGAGCTTTCTTTTGGTGGTATTTGATCACCTGTGCGATTTTTTGATCATGCACTATAACCCAAAAAATAGCGACAATTTTGCAAAAATAACAATATTTTTCACATTTTTTTATATGAAATTCCCCCCAAAAAAATGTAAAAATCAAAATTTTTTTAAATTTTTGGCCAATTTGTTTTCTGCTACCTATGTTTGGAAAATTTTTTACAATAAGCGTATTTCGATTGGTTTGCGCAAAAGTTATTGCGTTTACTAACTAAGGGAAAGATTTTTGTCATTTTTGTTGGTTTTTTTTTTAACGAGTAATGGCGGCGATCTGCGATTTTTTTTTTTTTTTTTTTTTTTGCGGAACTGTGATATTGCGGCGGACAGGCCGGACCCCTAACTTACATTTTTGACACTTTTGGGGGTACCAATGACATTACTACAGTAATCAGTGCTATACATACAGTATGCACTGTTACTGTAAAAATGACACTGGCAGGGAAGGGGTTAACTTTATTGGAGAGGGAGGGGTTAAGTGTGTCCCTAGGGGCGTGCTTCTAACTGTGCAGGGATGTAGCTGTGTGTGTGTAACAGCACAGATCAACGGTCCTACATAGCAGGACCATTAGATCAATGCTTTTACACAGGGAAAAATGACAGGCGGTTTTGTTTACATTAGCCGCCTGCCTTTCTCCCTTCACAGCGGACGATCGCGAGTGACCGGCGGACATCGGGTTTGACGGTCAGACGCACGGAGGTGTCCGTGAACGAGCCGAGGTGGGAGCGCGCCTCCGGCAGGCACGCGCTCGCCTGCTATTGGCTCCCAGGCTAGTGACGTACCCTTACGTCACTTTGCCTGGCCGGGGCTGACCACCGCAGTATATGTACTTGCGGCGGTCGGCAACCGATTAAAATTAATTAATGGTGAAATAAGAGCACTCACATTAAAAACCAGGTAATCCTGTATTTGGCAGAACGAGCGGCTGGCTTTTCCTCCAGCAGCACTTCTGGTAACTATCAGCTGATTGCCCGACACATGTTGTCACCGTCACGTGACTTCATCAGGGGATGATGGTCAGGAATCCCTGATGAAGTCATGTGATGGTGATGACACGAGTACGGGTCTCTGCTAAAAAAAATATATAATGTTTGGAGGTTCTAAGTAATTTTCTAGCAAAAAAACTGAAAATTGATATCAAATACTTACCGTAATTTTCCTTTCCTGATGGACTCCATGGCAGCATACGTTCGGGTAGGCCCCGCCTCCTCTCCTACCTCATAGGACCCCACTCCCATAAATCTTTGCTCCCTTTCAGCATCAGTGTTCTGTAACTAGCCTACTCAGGAATTGGGAGGGGACTCCTGCTGCCATGGAGTCCATCAGGAAAGGAAAATTACGGTAAGTATTTGATATCAATTTTCCGTTTTCCTGACAGACTCCATGGCAGCATACGTTCGGGAAATAACTCGCTATACACTCCCGGGTGGGAAGATGCTGAACAAAGAAAAGGTTTAATTGGCACTGTCAACCGACAAGACTTAAAGTTAAAAGAAGATAAAGCAGCAGGTTCAACACAGTAATGGGTAAGAAAGGTATTGACAGATGACCAGGCGGCTGCTTTGCAGATCACATCAGGCGCGACGTGTTTTGAAACTGCCCAGGACGGATGCTTCTGGTAGAATGAGCCGTAATCGCCTCTGGAGGAGCCAAGCCTTTTGCTCTATACGCCCATTGGATAGCCTGGACAATCCACGCAGCCACAGCTCTAGAAGAGGCACGCATCCCTTTCTTTTTCCCATGGAGAAGAACAAACAGGAAATCCGATTGGCGGAAGGAGGATGTGGACTCCAGATATTGACTCAGAGTGTCGCCCACATCTAGAGGATGGACTAAGGACTCTGAAGTTCTGAAGGTGGGAAGAACTATCTCAGAGTTTTCGTGGAAAACAGATGTTACTTTAGGGTTTGACCCCAGCATAGGGATTAGGACCACTCTGTCCTGAAAGAAGGTCAGAAAAGGCTCTTTGCAGCCCAGATTGTGTATCTCCGAGACCCTCTTAGCAGAGGTGATAGCCACCAGAAATACCGTCTTCAGCGTAAGCTCCTTGATGGACATGGAAGCAACATTTTTTGAAGTAAAGATGTCCAAAACCAACGGAAGATCCCATTTTGGGAATCTTGGCTTTCTCTGCGGCCTTAGCCTGACTGCGCCCTTAAACTGTTGGACCAGTTGATGTCTTGCCCACTGAATTCCGGTGAAAGCTGAAATGGCAGAGACTTGCACCCGGAGAGAACTAACCGAGAGGGATAGATCCAAACCAGACTGCAGGAAACTCAAAATTTGCTGAATAGTAGGTGCGCCTGCTGGACCCAAACTCTGGGCTTGATGACTCAAAAACCTTGCCCAGATCCTTTCATAAACCCTGTTGGTGCTAGCTCTTCTTGAACTCATAAGAGTGGGAATCGCCTCTTCTGGACATCCGAGGGCCTCCAGCCTCCCCCTCTCAAGAACCAGGCCTTGAGGTGCAGACGCGCAGGGCATGGATGCAGAGTAGGACCCTGCGATAGAAGGTCTGGCCTGAGAGGTAGAGGGATCGGATCCCTGAAGCTGAGAAGGGACAGCAGGGGAAACCAAGGCCTGTTGGGCCAGAAGGGAACTATTGCTATAATCTCTACTTCCTCCATCTTCAGTCTCCGAAGGAATTGGAGTACTATTGGCACCGGTGGAAAGGCATAGGCAGACTGGAAGTTCCATCTGTCCGTGAGGGCATCCACTCCGAAGGCTCGAGGATCCTTGAACCTCGTATAATACTTCCGAAGTTTCTTGTTGTGTGGACTCGCAAAGAGATCCACCTCCGGTGAGATTCCCAGAGACAGAACCCAATTGAACACCTGATGGAGGGACCATTCGTTGTTGTCCAATTGAAATCTGGATAGGAAGTCTGCTTCCGTATTCAACACTCCCAGAACAAAGACCGCCAAGAGATTGGCCAGATGTTGCTGGGCCCAGGACATAATTGGTTCTGTTTCGTGGAGCAGAGACATGCTGCGGGTTCCACCCTGCCTCTTGACGTATGCCACTGCCGTGGTGTTGTCCATCCTGAGTAACACTGAGGCCCCCTGAGTCAGATGGTGAAAAGCCTGAAGGGCTTTGAAGGTGGCTCGTAGCTCTAGGATGTTGGACACCACTCCGTGACCGGAAAAATTCCACCTGCCTTGTGCCACCTCCGACAGGCAGTGGGCTCCCCAACCGGTACTGCTGGCATCGGAGGTTATCGTCACCCATGAAATTGGAGCAATTGAGTGGCAGTTGGTGAGATTCGCACGGCGTAACCACCAAGAAAGGCACCCCTTCATGAATGGTGTTAGGTAAATAATTTGTGACAAGTTCTCTGTCGTCCATTGATGGAGAAACCCCTTCTGGAAGGGTCTCAGTTTCCACAGAGCCCACTTCACCATGGGCGAGGTAGCCACAAGAGTCCCTACCACCTTTAGACACTGACGAGCAGTGAGATGGGAGGCAGCGAGGGCGAGAGCCACCCTGCCCTGAACTACTGGGATTTTCTCTTCGGGCAGAGATATGGTGCATTTCACCGTGTTGAACAGTGCTCCGAGAAATACCAGGGACTGTGTGGGCACCAGATGGCTCTTTTCTAAATTCAAAATCCACCCGAACTCCTGAAGAGTAAGGATCACCTGCTCCAGATGTATCAGTAGCTGGGACCTGTCCTGGGACAGAAGAAGGAGATCGTCCAGGTAATGATGCAATCTGATACCTCTGGTTCTGATGAGAGCCACAATTGCCAACAAAGTCTTGGAGAATGTGCGAGGCGAAGTCGAGAGCCCGAAGGGAAGACATGTAAACTGCATGTGGACATGAGTGACAGCAAACCGGAGAAACTGATGATACTCTTTTGCCACGGGAACGTGGAAGTACGCATCTTTTAGGTCTATCGATGCCAACCAGTCTCCTGGGAGAACCGAATGTTGTATTGTGACTAGGGACTCCATCTTGAATCTTTCTCGATGGATAGATCTGTTGAGATATGTGAGATCTATTACCGGGCGCCATGTGCCGTTCTTTTTCTGGACAAGGAAGAGAGGTGAATACACTCCCTGACCTCTTTCCGCCTCGGGAACTGGTACCACAGCTCGCTGATCCAGTAGGGTATCCACATAACTGAGAAGAACCTTTTTCTTTTCTTCTGAAGGAGGAAGGGAAGTTGTGACGAACCTGGGTTTTGGAACGTTGTCGAACACCCAAGAGTGCCCCTGGGACACAATACTTAAAACCCAAGGATCCTGGATCGAGGCCGCCCAGACCTCCCGAAATTGGAGCAACCTTGCCCCTACCGGAAAAGCCTGGACGGGCCCAACCTCAAAAGGATTTGGTGGCCTCCCGGTCACCGGACGAAGACCCTTTAGTACCTTTCTGAAAGGTGGATTGTCTAGATTTCCAGCCTCTTCCGTAGGATTTTCCTGGTCTGTAGCTGCGCGCTTCTCTAGAACGGTTAGCATTCTGTCTCCTTGGGAAGGAGCGTTTTTGAGCACCTGGGCGTTTGTCCTGAGGGAGGAACCCAGATTTTCCACCCGTGGCCCGAGTTATGGCTGCATCCAATTTATTCCCAAAGAGGGAAGAACCCTCAAAGGGAATTCGACACCAAGCCTGTTTAGAGGCAGCATCAGCAACCCAAGGCCGAAGCCAAAGGGCACGTATAACTCGGGCCAAGAGGCGAATGGTGTCTAGAGATGCCTCCCCCAAGAAGCCCGCAGCCATCTTCAGCTCCTGAATGGGAGAGCTTTGAAGAACTTCCTCTGAAACTCCTCCAAGAGTATCTTCGAGGGCATTGACCCAAACTTCCATGGCCTTAGAAATTGTAGCCAAAGCCAGTGCGGGCTTACAGGCCATGCCGGCCGAGAGATACGCCCGTTTCAGGTCAGCTTCAACCCTCCGATCCAAAGGATTGCTTAATGATGCTGTATCCTCCATTGGGAGAGTGACGTGCTTCACAAGACGCATCTTTGCGGCATCCACACTGGGTGAAGACTCCAAATATTTTACCTCTTCCTGTTTAAAAGGATACAGTTTTGCCATTTTAGTGGTCATGGAATTTTTCCTTTCTACTTTGCTCCATTCCTCAGAGATTATGGGCCGGATTTAAAGAAACTGCAGCTTCAAACATCTATGACGTGTTTCAGTTTCGCCGCGTTCAAATCAATTAACTGGCGCTGCGGCGAATTGGCGAGTAAAACAGCAATAATGAATTCCGCCGTCAGCGGGATTCACTTACGATCGCGGCTTCGCCAATTCGCAAACTTATGTCTTCCTGCTTATAGCAGTTTCACATAGCGATGTGGGCTAGTGGATTAGTGCACACATCACATGTCTGTAATTCATCTCCCTCTGCTGTAGGTTCGAGGCTTACCATCTCCACCTACTTTTTTTATTTTCTTTTTTTGTTTATATTGCTAAAATGGAACGGATTACATCATATATATTGCTAAATAATGTTACACTCAGAAGCGCTTGCAAGCTTACACCATTTTAAGTGTTTTTTTGATCTTGTCTGTGTGTCGAATCGATCTTATGAAGGAAAGTACCAAAGGCAAGTGACCAAACCCCTACCCTACTTCAGGGCAAGATGAAACCTCACAATTTTACCATGGTCTTCTTCCCACATTCCATACAATGTTTAGTTCTTTAGCTATATGTGCTTTTTAGCCTTAACACACTCCCTTTTTTCCACCATACAGCTTTATTCTGCACAATAGCTAAGTGCTTTGCAACTTCACTGCAGTTCACAACGTCATGGGTTCAAATCACATCACTACACTTGGGATCTCTTTTCACTCTCATTTTTTTAAACAGTTTTTTTAAACTATCTTGAATTTGGGGGGGGGAGGGGGGTGTCCTACCCAAATTTCAAGCACATCAATGGAAACAACACAATTTTGATTTTATGAGTGTGGTCCTAGTTTTATCGAGATGCAATTCTTTACATATTTACCATGGTTCTTACAATTTCTTGACCAATAAACATAGGTGTCTGATATTGGACTCTCTCCATATTTCAACAACACAGGCCCTCATAGTCCAACACTACATTTGCCTCACACCTCAACACAACACTGTCACATCCCTACTCTACATTACAACCCCTCACATCACCAGTACAAGCAGCATGCAAAGTGCAAAACTCCGGCCTTGGCAGCTTAATGGGCCATACACTAACAATTTGTCTAGACTTTTTCCTGTAGACTTAACCAAACCATATAATAGAAGCTCAAACCTCAACACTTTCAATTTGGATGCAATCAGGCAGGCCCTTGCACTACATAGAAAATGTCAATCGGAAGGATAAAGTCTTCTCTAAATCTTACAGTGTGGATGGCCCTTTTGTCTGTAGGCACCCACACAAAACAAAAAAACACATGTTCAATTCTAATGTATTTATTTATTTGAGAATGACAGCAGAAGGAGGGATGCAGCAAAAGAATATTGTCACTCTCCAGTCCGTGTGCCTTTACAGCGCCAGACCACGATCTTTGCTCCATGGCTACGGGATTCTGATGTCTTCCACAACTTCCGGCAGAGTTCAGAATCCATTCTGCACCTCTACCAGCTCATAGGGGACAGGCATGGCAAGGTTGCTGGGCAGCTTCCAAGCCACTTTCGAAGTTCCAGGGTGTTCATGTTGGTCATTGGCCATGTGCCTTACCAAATATCCACTGACCACAAAAGAAAATGAGTGGAGTCCATCAAGGTGGGTTTCTACCACCTACACCCGCAAGCAGTACCACTCCTGGAAAAATAAAACAAAGGATAAGACATTTCATTATGAAAATCACATCTTAATGCCTGTTTGCTTCATTCTGAACTTCATTTAATTTCGACATCACGAGTGAAATAACACATTTTATGCCAACTTACACAAACCAGAAATCATTAATGTAAACATTTGAATACACACCTGTGACGCCAGACAGCCCATCACCACAGGCTTCCCATGGTACGTGCCATGATTCCAAGATGTTGATGTTCTGGAAAATTACAACACCATAAGATACCAAGCAGCCGTTCATGTTATCAATAACTACACAGGTGGCATAGACACAAATAAACACCTGCCAGCTCTTCTCAGCCCTTTACACTATTCACAATACCAACATGTTTATGGTTAGAGGTGCATGTTTTTGCTCAAGTAACACAATTTTACCAATGTTGACTACACTTTATCTACAATGGCAAGTGTCATTGGCAGATGATAATCACCCTCTGTCTCCCTGTGAGTGGCACCTCTGCTAACTAGCTAATTAATACACATGCCCTATCTTGACCGGTTACAGTACTTACATGTAAAGTGGCTAGCAACCAGGGTATTCCGGGTGGCCATACCGGCAGCGGTGCTCCGCCGCCTGGGGGCCGCCGGCTGACGGACCTCTGGCTCCCTCTCCTCCGTCAGCTCCCAAGAATCATCCCGGGCAACGCACATGTTGTGCAACACGCAGCACGCCAGGATGATCTTGGAAGCCTTTGTAGGAGAGTACAGGAGTTCACCCCCAGGCCGGGCCAAGCAGAGAAACCGGGACTTGAGAAGACCTATGGTCAACTCAATGATACTCCGGCTTCTCCGCAAGGCCCTGTTGTAATTCCTCTCTGCTGGGCCCTGGGGGTACCTGATTGGAGCCATCAGCCACGTCAGCTGCGGGTAACCAGCATCCCCTGAAAAATAAGAAAAATATACATTAGTTATTCATATCATGTGACTTTAGATGACTCCTCAAAATGGGAGACAATTAGGCATTTTACTAAACAACCTGCTCGTCTGTTTGCAAAAAATCATATGAAACATCTCAACTCTGTCTAACTGCCTAAATCACTAATACAAATGGGAAAAAGGACACACAAAGTGGTGGGTTTCTCTTGCAAGTTACAACTTGGCCCCTATTCTGTTCCTATTACATTAGCCTAGGTCTTACTTCTGGAATATATCTGCAACTAGAGTGAGGAAACCAATATTGACTCACTTATGCAAAGTACTTTGGGGATATGGCAATACCATTGGAATCATTTGTAGGTTTTCTTTGGGTGGCTAGAGGACACCATTTACACATTGGTTAACCACCTTCATTGGACTCAAAGACAACTTTGCAAATCTTTCTTTTGTGAGCTGCTAAGCTGCTGATCTGGTTGTGTGTGAACAGCCTGACAACTAATAACACATCCATTTTAGGTAGGCTTTGCTTAAATCAGGGTGTACACCGATGTAGCTTATTCCTATGTCTATGTAATCTTACAGTTTATGTTGTTAAGACAAAATACTTTACCAATAAGCCACCCTTCGGGCATTTGTCCACTTTCAAACACCTCGTACAGAGTACTTGTTCTTAACATACTGGAATCATGGCACGACCCTGGGTGACCAGTGTTGACACTCATGATGCGCTGTTTGGCGTCACACACTAATTGGACGTTCACAGAGTGGTACTGCTTGCGGTTCCGGTATTCACTTTCGTGGCTCCTTGGGGGCCTAATGGCTATGTGGGTGCCATCGATTGCCCCTAGGATTTGCGGCATGTGTGCCCGCCGGTAGAAACCCAACTTGACTTCATTCCACTCATTTTCATTCTGTGGCCAGTGGATAAAATTGGGCACTATATCCACTATGGCATTAATGACCAACATGAACACCCTTGAAACTGTGGGCTGGCTAATGCCCATGATACTTCCCGAAGTGGCTTGGAAGCTGCCACGCCCTAAAATATACAAAGTGGCCAGCAATCTGGCCATGCCGGGCACCGCATGGCCGCGCTGTGTGTCCGGGTCAATTTTCTCTGCTATGAGCTGGTAGAGGTGTAGAATAGTTCCTCGCTCGAGCCGGAACTTCCTCCTGACATCAGAATCCCGCAGCTTGTCCAAATAGATCCTTGGAGCAAAAATGCGTGGCTGGCGAGGTAAGGGCACACGGACTGGAGGTGCTGCTGCTGAAGGTGCTGCTGCTGCTGCTGCTGCAGCTTCCCCACCTTCTGCTGCCTCCTGTGCCAGGGCCTCCTCAAACAAGGCACCAATAAATGCCAGCATTGCACCATCTAATGCGTCTGGGATATCGTCCTCCATTTTGAACGCGCAAATTCGCGAATGCGCAGATATATATAGAAACGGCCGCTAATTATCACACCTGTGAGCCAGCTATAAAAGGAGCACATGGCCAATATGGCTGCTGGATGTTATAGATCGATGTTTCTTATGTGCTAGCAAGACCCTGTGACCCACAACCTACATTATCTGGAGGTAAGACAATTGTATCTCTCTCTCCCAAAAAAAAGGAAGGAGACAATTTGTACTTATCTTGGGTGTGCTTAAGTTGTCTATGGTGAATCCCCTCCAACCCACAATAGCTTGGGAACCCCTCAAGTGTCTTTTAATCATTGGCAGTTGGCCCCATGTGCATGTGGTTTGGACATGTGTTTTCTCATGTTTGTTAAAGGTGTGCAGTCTAGATTTGGCATCTAAACCTGCCCCCTTACCTTCCCAGCTTCCAAAGACACCATTTTTGCTTTCCTGATAACTGTAATTTATTATGTGCACGTATGTAGGTCATGCGATTTCTCATGTATGTTTAATGTTTGCAGCCTCCTTTTGCCTATAAAGGATTACACCACCACCACCACCACCACCACTGTGTTTGTGACATTAGGTAAGTGTTTGGAGGGCCTCGTGTGATTTGTACCCCTATGCGTTTTCTTATGTGTTTTTTTTTTACATTTCTTTGCAGCCTCTTCTGCTCTTTAACACCACCACCACCACCACCACCACCACCACCACCACCACTGTGTTTGTGACATTAGGTAAGTGTTTGGAGGGCCTCGTGTGATTTGTACCCCTATGCGTTTTCTTATGTGTTTTTTTTTTACATTTCTTTGCAGCCTCTTCTGCTCTTTAACACCACCACCACCACCACCACCACTGTGTTTGTGACATTAGGTAAGTGTTTGGAGGGCCTCGTGTGATTTGTACCCCTATGAGTTTTCTTATGTGTTTTTTTTTTTACATTTCTTTGCAGCCTCTTCTGCTCTTTGCCACCACCACCACCACCACCACCACTGTGTTTGTGCCATTAGGTAAGTGTTTGGAGGGCCTCGTGTGATTTGTACCCCTATGAGTTTTCTTATGTGTTTTTTTTTTACATTTCTTTGCAGCCTCTTCTGCTCTTTGCCACCACCACCACCACCACCACCACCACCACCACCACCACCACCACCACTGTGTTTGTGCCATTAGGTAAGTGTTTGGAGGGCCTCGTGTGATTTGTACCCCTATGAGTTTTCTTATGTGTTTTTTTTTTACATTTCTTTGCAGCCTCTTCTGCTCTTTGCCACCACCACCACCACCACCACCACCACCACCACCACCACCACCACCACCACTGTGTTTGTGCCATTAGGTAAGTGTTTGGAGGGCCTCGTGTGATTTGTACCCCTATGAGTTTTCTTATGTGTTTTTTTTTTTTACATTTCTTTGCAGCCTCTTCTGCTCTTTGCCACCACCACCACCACCACCACCACTGTGTTTGTGCCATTAGGTAAGTGTTTGGAGAGCCTCGTGTGATTTGTACCCCTATGAGTTTTCTTATGTTTTTTTTTTTACATTTCTTTGCAGCCTCTTCTGCTCTTTGCCACCACCACCACCACCACCACCACTGTGTTTGTGCCATTAGGTAAGTGTTTGGAGGGCCTCGTGTGATTTGTACCCCTATGAGTTTTCTTATGTGTTTTTTTTTTACATTTCTTTGCAGCCTCTTCTGCTCTTTGCCACCACCACCACCACCACCACCACCACCACTGTGTTTGTGCCATTAGGTAAGTGTTTGGAGGGCCTCGTGTGATTTGTACCCCTATGCGTTTTCTTATGTGTTTTTTTTGTACATTTCTTTGCAACCTCTTCTGCTTTTTTTGCCACCACCACCACCACCACCGTGTTTGTGCCATTAGGTAAGTGTTTGGAGGGCCTCGTGTGATTTGTACCCATATGCGTTTTCTTATGTGTTTTTTTTTTTTCCTTTTCTTTGCAGCCTCTTCTGCTCTTTGCCCACTACTACCACCACCACCACGACCAAGTCTGTTTGTGCCATTAGGTAAGTGTGTTCTGTAACTGTTCACTAATTATACTGTATATGAAGAGCAATCTGCAAATCCTGTTTTTTCTGTTTTCTCTTTTGTCATTTCAGATTTAGGAGTTTGGGGCTCTTTGCTGCTGCTGGACAGCCAGATTCTCTGCCCACCTCGTGCTCCCATGGCCCCACCCACTGGAAGGATGAGAAGGGCCAGGGGGGCCAGGGGGGCCAGGGGGGCCAGGGGGGCCAGGGGGGCCAGGGGGGGCAGGGGGGGCAGGGTGGGCAGATCGTCTGGCTCTGGTGTGAGGGAGGCTCCAGCTGTATCCATGAGGGAGTCCACCATCCCCATCCCGGAGGAGGAAGCCGGGGGAGGTGTTAACACACCAAGTGGACAAGCTGGCTCTTCTGACAGTAGTCCTGGAGAGGGTCCGTCCACCAGAGTCAGCTTGTCCACATTAACCCGGCTTCCCCGTTTCACCCACAATCAGTGCTGTGCCCTGGTCCACGCCTATATGGCCAGATATCAGGCGATACATGGGACCAGGGCCGCGTCTTACTCAGTAACAGAGAAGAACAGATTGTGGGATGAAATCCGGGATGCTGTAAATGCACTGGGTGAAGCACCTCGCCACCGTGACAGTGTGCGGAAGAAGGTCAACGACATCTGTGGGTCCGTTCGGAAGAAGCTAATTGCATGGGCTGCGGAGGGTCTTTATGACCGTCAAGGTCGGCTGGATGAACGTGCACGAAGTTCTCTCTGGGATTATCAATTACCTTTCTTGAACATCATAGGACCCGATACCATCTTTACCAGAGAGGACTTAGATTCGGATGCTTTGCACCGAGGTAGGATATTATCTTGGATGTCAATTGTGTGAGTTGTTTGGAAAAGATTAACTACTATCCTATGTGTGACATTAAGAGAATGTGATACTTGCCCTTCCAATTGTCCTTTTTTTGTTTTCCCCAACCTGCAATTTGTTCATCTGTAGCACGGATCTCAGCCCCTCCACAGCCCATGCAGCTTGGCGAACCAGACGGACTCACAGGTGTTGACATCAGTGCTGACCCTCCTCCTGGTAGGTCCAATATCATACTGTGCCAAACAATGTAGATGTTTTTTTTTGGCCAAGATAGCTCATATTGCTATGTCCTTTACAGAAGATCCGCAGCAGGGAACACACCCAGTGCAGCTAGGCCTGGAGGAAGGTGTTGGTATGTCTAGTCAAATAATGTTTTTTTGAATCTTATTAACCCCATTAACACACATGTTTTTTCTTAGGAAAGAGTGTTGCCTTTTAGATGTTTACCCTGCAAAACACAGTTGACAGCATTAATGGGTGCCGTCATTAGTAGGCAGACCAAGCCTTCTTAACCTTTGGGAGGGTTTAGCAAGTGTCCTATGAGCCCAGGAAAGCACTTTTGAATGTTTGGCCTCAATGCTTCATTCATGAAGCTAGGAGGGCAATCTGGCCATAATCATTACTGACTAAGGTTATGTACTAAACATGTTTTTTTTTTTTTTTTTTAAAAGAACATCAGGCCCCTCTTGACGTTGCAGCTGGAGTTGGATCAGGAGCTGGCGACGATTCTGCATCCAGTGCTGTGGTATGTGATATAAGGGAACAAGGTGCACATGTAACATTTCAATGGTAGCATTGATTTTGGACTAGATGTGGCTTACATTGTGTGTGTTAAATTAGTGCTATGACATTCTGACGATGCACCAGCACAACAAGAGTTCTATCTTGAACATCAGGGAATTATGTTATAATTTGGTGTGCCACTAATGTTCCAAAAACATCCAGGATCTTTAAAGTCCGGCCCGTCTTTGATTTTCCAGGTCCAAATTCATGGGTATCGTTTGGTTGGGTTGTCCTCTAGCCGATTGATGGCAAGATTTTAGACAACATACGTAGATGTATAAAGTCATTGGTGTAGTAACAGATTTACCAAAAGCATAAACAACCTACCACACCAGGGTTAATTGGGAACACCTTCATGTTGAATCTTTTTTGCCTTTGTCATATTAGTCCTACCAATATAATATGTACCCATTATCAGAAGTGTTGCTAGCTTGGATAATCTTACAATGAACAAGTACTCATTAGAAGCACATCAAACTTTTCAACGTTCTGCTTGGGGTGTTAAGTTGTCAAACTAATCTGAAATATTTAGTCATGATGTTTGATAATGATTTGGTCTATTTCTTCTGCTTTCAGGTAGCCTTAGATGCAGAGGGATTGTCACCTACCCAACTTCGTCCATCTATGCTGGATGTAGCCGAGAGGCTGCTTGATGAGTATCAGGTCCAAAATGAGTTAAGGAGGCGTACTCAGCAATCTACTGAGGCAGTACGTCTGCTCGGGCTCATACAGGAATCTGTAGCAACAATGGTACAGGTTCACCAGGATATGTTACAGGTTCAACAGGATATGCGTAACAGCTTGGTAAGTTTAGCAGACCAGCATCAACGGGATCGGCAAAGTGTTGACACTCAGGTGCTGGCCACACGCCAATGCCTGTTTGGATCTGAAGATGCCCCATTGGCAGAGCCCTCCCAAACATCTCACTCACCTGCCACTGCAGGTTGTGGTAGTGGGAGGGTAATGCCAGTGTTGGCCACTTGTCAGGCAGCTGGGGATGGGACAATTCCTCCTGTAGCCACTCCTAGCACTTCACACTCCGTTCGGACTCCCACACCCCTCAATGAGCAATCCTCCTGCACAACCTCAATGCGCACTGGTTCCACAGTACCCCTTCCACCTGACTACATTCCCTCCACACCTTTATCACTTCACTCCTCCCCAGGCCGTTCTTCTTTTTTGTCACCAATGCGACATGTCGTTTGCCCCCGCACCGTGGACCACAACAACCAATCAACCACCACTCCCCACACATCTTCACAACCCTTGCACCACCAGCAGCATCAAATAGCCTTGGAGCAGCAACGATCCCATCTCATGGTAATGGCACACGTTACCCAAATTCTTAGGCTGAGCACAGAGCAGATGGGACTATTGGCACAAGATCTTCAGTCTGGGACATTTCCAGGGTTCAAGACCCTGCATCAGCAGCAGCCTCAGACACAAGATCTGATTCTAATGGGCCACTTTACCAGAACTCTAAGGCTAACCCCAGAGCAGATGGGACTATTGGCCCACCATTTGATGGCAGGAACCTTTCCATTGCTCACCACACTGCTTCAGTCACCACCACCACCACCAACTTAATTTCTTTTTTTTTTTTTTTTTTGGTTTTGTTAATGATTGTTACATTGGCCAATTTGTGGGGCCATTTTTTTTTTAAATTTGAGGGTGGCACAATATGATTTCTTATAGTGCTTTTTTTGGGGATGAAATAAAATTTTATGCAAAATGATTAGTTTGTGTTTGCTCTTTGGTTTTTTAGGAGTGTTGGTGGCCAAGTAATGGCCCTGGTTAATGTAGGCATTTATACACACGTGCTTCTCGATCTCCAAACATATGATTTCATGTAAATTTAGATAACTCAATGTTCACATAACGACCCAAGAAAAGGTCTCCCTTCAAATGTAGCTTCAAAACAAGTCTCAAGGCTAACATAAACCAAAGCCAACATACTAACAATTACAGACCACACCACTCAAGTAAACAAATACAACACAAAAGACATTCGATGTGTACACCAAAAAGAAAACTTGGGTAATAAAATAAATGTTTTAATAACACATGTGGGTGTCTACCAACTGTAGCGTACAAAAAATATATTACAATATATAATAGAATGAACTAAATTGCCAATGTAACATTTGTGTTGCAAAGAGCAACATACTTAAATTTAATTTAGATAAACATTTTAAACATTTTTTATGTTTTGACATCATTTTTTGGAAGGTTTTCACAAAAACAATTCTTTTTTGTAAACATTTGTGGTTTTGTCGGTTGCCATAAAAACAACAAGGCTTTTTTGTAAACATTTTTGGTTTTGTCCGTTGCCATAAAAACAACAAGGCTTTTTTGTAAACATTTGTGGTTTTGTCCGTTGCCATAAAAACAACAAGGCTTTTTTGTAAACATTTGTGGTTTTGTCCGTTGCCATAAAAACAACAAGGCTTTTTTGTAAACATTTGTGGTTTTGTCCGTTGCCATAAAAACAACAAGGCTTTTTTGTAAACATTTGTGGTTTTGTCCGTTGCCATAAAAACAACAAGGCTTTTTTGTAAACATTTGTGGTTTTGTCCGTTGCCATAAAAACAACAAGGCTTTTTTGTAAACATTTGTGGTTTTGTCCGTTGCCATAAAAACAACAAGGCTTTTTTGTAAACATTTGTGGTTTTGTCCGTTGCCATAAAAACAACAAGGCTTTTTTGTAAACATTTGTGGTTTTGTCCGTTGCCATAAAAACAACAAGGCTTTTTTGTAAACATTTGTGGTTTTGTCCGTTGCCATAAAAACAACAAGGCTTTTTTGTAAACATTTGTGGTTTTGTCCGTTGCCATAAAAACAACAAGGCTTTTTTGTAAACATTTGTGGTTTTGTCCGTTGCCATAAAAACAACAAGGCTTTTTTGTAAACATTTGTGGTTTTGTCCGTTGCCATAAAAACAACAAGGCTTTTTTGTAAACATTTGTGGTTTTGTCCGTTGCCATAAAAACAACAAGGCTTTTTTGTAAACATTTGTGGTTTTGTCCGTTGCCATAAAAACAACAAGGCTTTTTTGTAAACATTTGTGGTTTTGTCCGTTGCCATAAAAACAACAAGGCTTTTTTGTAAACATTTGTGGTTTTGTCCGTTGCCATAAAAACAACAAGGCTTTTTTGTAAACATTTGTGGTTTTGTCCGTTGCCATAAAAACAACAAGGCTTTTTTGTAAACATTTGTGGTTTTGTCCGTTGCCATAAAAACAACAAGGCTTTTTTGTAAACATTTGTGGTTTTGTCCGTTGCCATAAAAACAACAAGGCTTTTTTGTAAACATTTGTGGTTTTGTCCGTTGCCATAAAAACAACAAGGCTTTTTTGTAAACATTTGTGGTTTTGTCCGTTGCCATAAAAACAACAAGGCTTTTTTGTAAACATTTGTGGTTTTGTCCGTTGCCATAAAAACAACAAGGCTTTTTTGTAAACATTTGTGGTTTTGTCCGTTGCCATAAAAACAACAAGGCTTTTTTGTAAACATTTGTGGTTTTGTCCGTTGCCATAAAAACAACAAGGCTTTTTTGTAAACATTTGTGGTTTTGTCCGTTGCCATAAAAACAACAAGGCTTTTTTGTAAACATTTGTGGTTTTGTCCGTTGCCATAAAAACAACAAGGCTTTTTTGTAAACATTTGTGGTTTTGTCCGTTGCCATAAAAACAACAAGGCTTTTTTGTAAACATTTGTGGTTTTGTCCGTTGCCATAAAAACAACAAGGCTTTTTTGTAAACATTTGTGGTTTTGTCCGTTGCCATAAAAACAACAAGGCTTTTTTGTAAACATTTGTGGTTTTGTCCGTTGCCATAAAAACAACAAGGCTTTTTTGTAAACATTTGTGGTTTTGTCCGTTGCCATAAAAACAACAAGGCTTTTTTGTAAACATTTGTGGTTTTGTCCGTTGCCATAAAAACAACAAGGCTTTTTTGTAAACATTTGTGGTTTTGTCCGTTGCCATAAAAACAACAAGGCTTTTTTGTAAACATTTTTTTTTTGGTTGCCAAAAACAAGGCATTTTTTGTTTTTTTTTGGTTTTTTTGGTTCCCAAAAAAAGGGTTTTTTATAAATTTTTATATTTTTTTTGGTTGCCAAAAACAAGGCTTTTTTTGTTTTTTTGTTTTTTTTGGGTCCCCAAAAAAAGGGTTTTTTATAAATTTTTATATTTTTTTTGGTTGCCAAAAACAAGGCTTTTTGTTTTTTTTTTTTTTTTTTTGGGTCCCCAAAAAAAGGGTTTTTTATAAATTTTTATATTTTTTTTGGTTGCCAAAAACAAGGCTTTTTTTGTTTTTTTGTTTTTTTTGGGTCCCCAAAAAAAGGGTTTTTTATAAATTTTTATATTTTTTTTGGTTGCCAAAAACAAGGCTTTTTATTTTTTTTTTTTTTTTTTGGGTCCCCAAAAAAAGGGTTTTTTATAAATTTTTATATTTTTTTTGGTTGCCAAAAACAAGGCTTTTTTTGTTTTTTTGTTTTTTTTGGGTCCCCAAAAAAAGGGTTTTTTATAAATTTTTATATTTTTTTTGGTTGCCAAAAACAAGGCTTTTTATTTTTTTTTTTTTTTTTTGGGTCCCCAAAAAAAGGGTTTTTTATAAATTTTTATATTTTTTTTGGTTGCCAAAAACAAGGCTTTTTTTGTTTTTTTGTTTTTTTTGGGTCCCCAAAAAAAGGGTTTTTTATAAATTTTTATATTTTTTTTGGTTGCCAAAAACAAGGCTTTTTGTTTTTTTTTTTTTTTTTGGGTCCCAAAAAAAGGGTTTTTTTTTAAACTGTTTTTGATTTTTTTGTTAGATTTTTGTTTATAATGGGCAACAATTACAAATGGGACATTTCTTTGTGTTGCAACGTGCAACATAAGTAAACAAACCACAAAAAAAAAATACTAGGATCTTTTTAAAGGTGTGACATTCCTAACGAATGGCTCCTTAGGGTCTGGATCCACGCCACAAAGGTGTTCCAAATATAGAATTCGGTCTCCGCACCACCTCATATAATCCAGGAGGACCTCGTAGGTGAGGTGGGTGTGCCCTGGGTAGAAAAAAACATGACAATTAGTTTTAGGCAAAATGATCCAAACAAGGATTGTAATTAATGTGCCTCAACAAATATGCTTAGGAGTCTATTGGTTGGCTTTTATCAACACTCTGAAGCAAATATGCTAAATTGCTGTTGTAAACCTTAAACTCAAACTTTCACAGCAAATTGTTCAAAAGGTTACATAAGATGGCTTGGAATGTTAGTAGCAGTTCCACCAAAGCTAAGTAAAATGCTTTTCTGCATGTAAACACAAGCAATCATTTTGAAGAATGTAAGGTGTTTTGGGTTCAATTGGTCAACACGATACATGTGCACACATTTATCTCTATCACCATTGGAATCTGTGGAGCGTTCTCTCTCACTCTTACTGTCTATAGATTGAACCTGACACATAGTAGAGACTCACCCTTAGGAATTTTGAGGGCCAGTTCTGGACGGAGCAGATGTGTCTGCTCCCCTGATCTCCTTTCCGCCATCCCAGCTGTGTTAAGAGAGAAGAAAAAGTTTATCAACAAATGGACTCACGCTAACTGTAGGTTACGCAGTCATGAAAACGCTCTAACACCCACTCATTACCCCTCCACATTTCCCTGAAAGTTTTATTTAGACATTGATATGGTGGTGATGCAGATTTGTACAGTGCAAGCGTCATTCTTCTGGGTGAAGCTTGTAGCGTTAAGGATACGTACTCCCTGCTTTTGTGCTGATTGTGTTTTTCTGATGTTTTTGGTGCCTCAGCCCTGCCTGTTCTAAGTGTTGGAAACATATCATTTTGGGAGGGCTGCGGAAAACTAATCAGGTTAGACTTACACTCTCTAGGTTTT
Organism: Pelophylax lessonae; assembly: GCF_965119305.1. NCBI lineage: Eukaryota > Metazoa > Chordata > Amphibia > Anura > Ranidae > Pelophylax > Pelophylax lessonae. The sequence continues at coordinate 4,521,808 of NC_138779.1, forward strand.
TGGGGACAAGAGAAATAACAATCCTCCTTTTTACATGGCCCCTGTACACACCTCTAGGCACCTCCCTCCTGTTGTTTGACCCCACAGCAGGCAGCTTGCTATGGAGGCACATGAGATGAAGCCAAGCACCCTGTGCCTGTTCAGGCACTAGGCTGTGAGCCAGCCTTGCCCCCCTCCCTTCCATTGGTCTCAATGATTAGGAGTGACAGCATCAGGAGGCAATATTGGCATGCTGTCACCTCAGTTAAGGAGGAGGGGGAGTCTGTTCCAGACAAGTATTAGTGCAAACATTTGGACCGTAAAAAATGGTCCCAGTAAGTCTTAGGGGGAATATGCACACCTATCACTTGGAATACTAATGCATAGAATGCATTCACATAAAGAACCCGCTGCCTTTAGAACAACTTGAAGCCTGAGCGGGGACATACACAGTTAGCATTTCTCCACTTACTAAGTAGACACATTACTGGAAAAGCACACAACTTACCATCATCAGGTTTTTTTGGGGCCCCTGAAGTGGATGGCGTGGCTGGCTCTGGAGAAACTGCACAAAAAGAACACAAATTGTGAACTGGAATGTGGTACATTACCGAGGAAGAGTATTTATGAAAGATTGACAAACACACATTTTCAGTGTTGACTAAATCAGGACATGATTAAATTACAATGTCCCCTAAAAATTTACAAGTACAAAGCACACCATTTCCAATGTAGAGAAACTAACACCAATTTAGAATAGGGTGGCTTGAGATAACTTACAAAAGATAACATGTCCTGTAAAGCTCCCCAAAACCACCTTTCAAACATGAAGGTTAAGCAAGAGTGTTTCATGACCAACCTTCCTGTCACATATAGCAAAACTACACTTGCTTTGACTCCAACTTAGATTATCCTAGATACACATCATCCTAGCACACACAATTCATGTGAGAATCTAATTTTAGGTACTTACAGACTAGTTCAGGGGAGCCTGGAGTGGGGGAGGATGGGGGAGACCCTACATGGGGGGATGGTGTCCCTTCATGGGGGGATGGCGTTGTATCTCCTAGAAACACAAAGACACAAATACAATCCTTGAACAAAAGCTATTTGATAAAGGCACACAGAAAGTAGTCTGGAAACATTGAAGGTAGTAGTTACAGTGGACTGGGTAAGCAGTGGCCCCTCTTCCCCAGTCCTCCACAACAAACATCCTCAATGTCAGCTGCTACAAAACCCCAATGTCAAAATATATATATTACAGCCCTTATATTTACCAGGACACATTGAACACACAAACACATGTAGAATACTTACTTCCCCTTTGAGGAGAGCCCAGGTCCTCATCCGAGTCGGACCAATTGGCCTCTTCTTGGCCAACAGTTTGTTCCTGGCCCGGATCCAGGCGACTCGGCCCTGCCTGAGGCTCCTCTCTTGCTGAAGTTACATCAACCACAAAAGAAAACAAAACAAACAATCATTCCTCCAAGTTCGACCTAATACACAACACACCAGCACATCCACATTACTTACAGGGGGCCTGAGAAGGCTGAGCCGCAACATCCTGATCACTGGTTTCTAAAATAAAAGAAATACATTATATATTATTTATGGACACAAATAGGCAGTAACCTCTCATCATGCTAGCACCATACTCAATGCCCCTACAATTCAGAACATAGAAGTGCACTTACACCAATGAGATGCATTGACCATGTTTTAAAACAGGAGGGCACCATGCAAATTAAGCGGGCGCCTAAGGCCTCGCACCTACAGGGGCCTTGCGGCCAGTGGCGGAGCACCAACATTTCGAAGGGCGCAGTCAGGGAAATCTCCCAAGTAAAAGATTGCTTTCAATCCTCGGATCAAAAAGTTGCAGCAGTGTGCTGCAGTCCCTTCACTGCGTCTGCCAGGTGTCTGTTGTCCGCTGACACTTACTCCTCCTTCTCTGCCTGGGGATTGGCCGTCTGATCATGTTATCCTAAGATGTGGAGGAATCGGTAGGTGTGTACCTGCACCAGTAGGAAGTGACTGGCCGGTCAACTCACTCTGCTATCATCAGTTGTTGCTCTGGGAGGAGAGCTCCGCCCTGGACCCGGAACATACAGGTAACCAGGCCCAGACTTGATATTTTGCAGGCTGGTCATAGATTTGTTGTGTCCACTATGCAAAGTGGTTGAGTAGCCCCAGGGAAGTTGGAAGAGTCTGAAAATGGTTGGTGGAGGAGGAGGAGAAGAAGGCCCTGGGTGGCTGGGGGACAAGGAGAGGGCCCCTGGGGGTTTTCTAGAGGAGGAAAGATCCACAATGACGCCAGAGTCAATTGCCAAGGAAGAGAGTGGAGCTGAGCAAGTCCTGCCTATCTGACATGAAAGCCAAACATGGTGTAGATGGAGCCCTTTGCCCTACACAATGACAGCACCAGAGGTGGAAGGTGAGTGGTAGCGGGTCTTTGACATTATAGAGCATATGGACTCTGTCCATTATTGGTAGTTTTGTTTGGAGTTGTCCTTTAGATGTTTAACTGTGTTGTTTTTGACCCGAGCTGTGAGGGACTGAGGTATGACAGCCCACTATGCTGAGACTTATAGTGCCCTAGAATGTTGAGGACTGAGGAATCCTTAGTCCCTAACAGAGGGCACTACAAGTCTTAGCATAGCAGGCAGTATTTCCTCATTCCCCTACAGAGAGGATTACAAGTCCAAGCAGGTAGCCTTCTGCAGTGGGACTTGTTGTGCCCTTGACTGTGGTGGACTGAGGAAGGGAAGTGTAAGAGGGTCTCTGTAAGCTCAGATGTATGGGGGAGCTTTGGGGAACACAGAGTTCCCTTTTACACCAGAGTCCCCAGCTTCCCCCCTCAAATAATGGTTCCCAAACTCTCCTTATATCAGAGTCTTCACACTTCCCTCTTACAGTGTAGTAAGTCTGGAGACTCCGATGTAAAGGGGGCTCTGTAAAATGTGATTAGAGATTAGAAATTTCTAACATTTTTATTTTCTACTTACGATCCACAATTTTCAGCTGCTCAAATGGCTCGCTGCCTCTGACTGCATATTGGAGTGTGGCCGTCCTCCTCCTCCCCTTCTTCACCAAAATCACAAGAGGGTGCCGTCCGTCCGCTTTGGCTAGAAGCAGAAGAAAAAAAAAAACATAAAAAATACGAATGTACATAGTAGTATTAAAGGTTGTGAAGAGACACTTGATGGAGGTAGGAAAGGTAGGAGCGAGAGGGAGGGGGGGGGGGGGGTGTTGGTATTAGTGTTGTTGCATAGCTAAACACATGTCCACCTACCCAAAAAATTGTAACCTATCTGGTCACATGTAATGTATATTTTTACTTACCGGAGATTTGCTCCACAGCCTTTAGCAGGAGCCTGGGTGAGCGCCTTTTGGCATCACTCCAGGCCCGCTGCAGATCCACTATATCAGCCTGGAACTGAAATCTCCGCTGCAGCCTCATCCGGAGACGACACATCATCTTGTGCTTTTGGTGAAGATGCGTATAAACTTTATCATACCCCCAGAGGAGGAGGAGCTGTGGAAAGAGCAGTGTATGTTTGAGTCCAAGTATGTCCAAAATAGTACAGTCTTCAAATAACATGCTAGGTCGTCTTTGAGATATTGTAGAACAAAGAATTCCATTTCTGGTGATACATATACATCGATGTCCAAATCTACCTCCATGACATAGGTTGCCCCACACTGGTGATTTCCTCTACATGATATAGCCATTTTCTCAATTGGCCTTTCATGACACACCCAGGGCCGCCATCAGGGGGGACAGGCAGTCACTGTATTTACAACCTTATTGCTGTCCATTTAGCAGGGTGCAAGTAACTTTACACACATGTAGCATAGGTATCAACTTTTGTCACCATGTTAAAAGGACAGCAGTATGGGTAGCATTACAGTGACTGTTATTAGTCCAGGCTCACTAAACTAGCCAATGCTTGGAAAAGCAAGCCATGCAGATTGCTTTTCAGGTCCCTTTTAACACGAGCTGTCTGATTGGGTGTGGCTGTTAATTTTTGACGCAGACCTGATAAGCCCCTCAATTCTCCTTTATGGAGTGTTATATGTAAATGGGATTGCTTCATTTGAGATGCAGATTTAAACTGTGTATGGCCAGGCTGAAGGTACCCAAGTTGATTGGTCGATCACCTGGAGGACAACGTACAACCAGTCTGTCAGATTTTACACACACTTATCGCTAGCATCTCTTGTAGCCACTAGCAATAATCACTGTGTTTTCCTGGCAGGGGCAGCACCAGGAGAACACAATGGCTCCGCAGGAGGGTTTCCCCTGTCTGTGTTGATGGTGGAATCAAGGCAAAATGTTTTTCCTGCAAGCCACGGGACAAACAAAGATATTTTTTTAATGAATCCATGATTTTGCCAAAATGGAAAAAAAAAGATGTTTGCTTTGTATATTCTTAAGTTTGCTACATAACTAGAACATGTAACAGTGTTATATCATTGCAGGAGATTTCCCTTCACTTCCTGTCTTGGTGTCACCAGGACAGGAAGTGAGGGAATCTCCCGTGGGGATACAGCCAGCAATTCTTTCCTTTTATATATACTATGGACATTATAAGGCAACAATTGCAAGCTATTTCCCCACAGTGATATTCCCCTCACTTCCTGTCTTGGTGTCACCAGGACAGGAAGTGAGGGAATCTCCCGTGGGGATACAGCCAGCAATTCTTTCCTTTTATATATACTATGGACATTATAAGGCAACAATTGCAAGCTATTTCCCCACAGTGATATTCCCCTCACTTCCTGTCTTGGTGACACTAAGACAGGAAGTGAGGGAAAATCTCATGCAATGATATCACCCTACTAGAAATTGTAGTTCCGTCTAAAAAGTATACATAAAGTAAGCACTTGGTTTCCAAAGTGGCAAAATTATGGAGGAGTTAAAACCCCATAGTGTGATCGGGTAATCTGACGGTGTGTTCCTACACTCCTCAATGTGTCTGTTCATTAAGCTGTGCTGAATTATCCTTGATTCACAATTCCTGCAAGAGTTGCACATGGTATGTGGGAGATGCAAATTTAAGGTGGCATAATTATCCACACAATCACACATAATCCTTTTTAAAGGTCACCAGCAGAATTTGATGGCATAGTGGTTCACAGCAGTGCCATCAGATTCCAGTTAGATCTGTAAATTAACAAAGCAATGGGATCTGGGGGTGTATTTAACTTGCAATGGACACCCCCATTCATTATCATATGGCAGTGTGAGATGGGTCTGTTGGGAATGTGATCCATTGAGACAAGTGATTATACACTCATGTGTTTCTTTTAGAGGTGATTTGTTCAAGGCAATCCTTTGAAGACATGACCATTCCAGATTTTTGTGATCACTGATTCCATCTCAGGTGAACCAATTAGCTGCTGTGTGCAGATCCAGCTTATGATGGTAAGAGTGTCAGACAAGACAAACGGGGCCGAGCTTGCAGTGTGTATGGATGTATGTAAGGCAATAATTTTTTGCATTATGCATTTAGGGAATATAATGTTTCTAATCTTGCATATATGAAAAGGGTCAATACATTTGTCTTTATCTAGATAGATTCCAAAGCGTCAGAGCAATCTGTCACAGATAATTGGGTTTCATTTTGTGTAAAAGTTGAAACGAATCAAATCTATCTATATACAGGCATAGCCCACTTTAAGTACACAATGGGACCAGGGCATGTATGGAAACTGAAAATGTACTTAAAGTGAAGCAATCCCTTTTTTCTTTTCTCGATGCATGAAAATACACCAGCTCCATTGTAAATTTTGGCCACATTGACATAGCCTTACTCCCAAACCATGTGGGAGCATGTTAAGGAGATCCAGGACTATGACATGATAGATTACCTAGGCAAGCTGGCCAGCCACAAAATGGATATGGTGTAGTCCTGGGTACCTGGGTACCCTGTCGTTGCTCCCTAAGTTTGTTATCCCTGTCACTTATGGTTTGTGAGCAGTGTCATGGCAAGCTGAACAAGCTGTGTCCTTACTCACGATTGTATATAAAGTGAGTGTACTTAAAGCAGGGTATGCCTATCTATATCTATATAGAAAGTTCAGAGATGTGAACCTGTTCCCTATTATATACACTAATATATGGTATATAACATTCTATAATGTATCTAATGTATATATATTGTATATAATATATACATAGTATATATATTGTCTAATATATATATTTTTTAGATACACATACATACATCTATATATATACACATAATATATATATATACATATAATATATATACATATATATACATATAATATATATATATATATACATATTAATATATATATATATATACATATTAATATATATATATATATATATACATATAATATATATTAATATATATATATATATATACATATAATATATATTAATATATATATATATATATACATATAATATATATTAATATATATATATACATATAATATATATTAATATATATATATATATATACATATAATATATATTAATATATATATATATATACATATAATATATATATATATACATATAATATATATATATATATATACATATAATATATATATATATATATATACACATATAATATATATATATACACATATAATATATATATATATATATACATATAATATATATATATATATATATATATATATATATATACACATATAATATATATATATATACACATATAATATATATATATATACACATATAATATATATATATATATATATATATATATATATATATATATATATATATATACACATATATATATATATATACACACACATACATATATATATATATATATATATATATATAGGGAACAGGTTCACATCTAGGAAGTTTCTATAACAGGAAGCTTCTAGATCACGTCTAATAGGCAGAAAGTGCATGCGCAGATCAGCAGACCAAAAGTTTCTTGCACACCCGCTAGATAAGCGACCCACCCTGCCACCATCCCCCATCCCGCACCCTGCACACTCACACCCCCTCCTTACCTTACACACAAATGCCACGATTTCGTCTGTAAACAGTGCAGGAGCCATGATGCACACTTACGACAGGGCCTGGACAATTTCCGGAAACGTGTGCACGCAGCAAAAGTTTCGTTTCCGGTTTCATGTATAAATGTGAGAACGCGGTTTTGTATATTCGCGAATTCGCGAATAGTGAACATACACAACCATTAAGCAGATTTAACTTAGAAAAAGAAATACAAATACATACATTTGTGGACACCAGAAAACTTTATTTAGACACATGAAGACATTTTAAAAAAAAAATTGGAAACATGCTGTTTATTACATTTGTATTTTTCAAACCAAAACAACCTTTGTACAACATTTAGACCATATACATCGACAAAGAGCCCATAATCAACAGATGCATGTGCAGATTGACAGAATTATGTTAACAGCAATAAATACTTACAGAGAGTCAACACACAACACAGCCAAATCTCACCTCCATAAATAACAAAGGGCCAAAAATGTTACCCATAAAACATGTGACACACAAATATATTGGACCTCTTCGTAGGTCAAATCTTTCCTGATGTCTGAGTGAGCTATATATAATCCAAGCAAACACACCCAGAATGGTAACGCCCAGTCCAAAAATTAACTGTGTGTATCCTGTGTGTTTTGGAGCATGCTCAGTTGCCAAAACAAGGGAAATAGAAATGAGGAATAGAAATGTATGTAGGTGTGTATAGTATATGTGAATTGAAAAAATTCTCTCTTGAAGTTTGCTAGTCATTATTTAGAATGTTTAGATACAGGAATACATACATATATATACAATTACGTGAGAGAGAGAGAAATATATATTTAGGGAAACAATTGAAACACACCTTTTGGGATTTGAGAAGTGAGATTGTGACGATTGACCAGATATGTAAGCCAACAATCTGACTCATCACTCATGAACATCCCTAAATTTGGCGTGGCAATTATATCAGGCGTTCTTATGTGCATTTTGGCTGGCGTTTTCCCAGGCGTTTTGACATGCATTTTTTGGGCAGGCATTGTTATATGAAATCACCTACAAAAGCCCCAAAAACAGACCACAAACACGTACATGTGAACGTAGCCCGTTTGGGGGCGTTTGAGGGGGATTTGTCCAGCTCAAGGATCAGCTCCCAAAACAGGCAAAAAATCCAATCCTATTCAGTTCAATGGCCCCTGTTCCCATGTGAGCATTTTGACGGCATGAGGAAAACACCCAACGCTCACTGAGAAATAGCACAATGATTAGGGAGTCTGCCTTCCTGCTGTAGGTTTGTAAGTTCGAATCCGGAAGGTGCCCTCTGTATGGGCAACACTTGGATATCTCCAATCCTCCAAATGTTGACATCATTAATTTTGTTCATGTTTGAAAAAGGCATGTGTATCAGCAAACTTTTAATCCAAAGACATGAACAAAATACAAAAGATGCCCCATAAAGTCAATATGTAGCAATATTGTGAGCTAAAGCTCTATTTGTTTGTTGGGCATACTTTGCTAATTAGCCAAGTATAAGGGATATATATATATATACCTTCAGTTAAATGTGTAGTAAAATGGTAACACTTGGCCATACCCATATGGAAGAAAAGGTAGTATTTGCAATATATTTCTAAAAACATTCTTTGGAAACACATAAAATATTGTCAAAATTGTGACATTTCCTTGATATGTGTGAAATGCTAATAATCTTTCTTTGAAATATGTTTTACATCTATTTTTTTTCTATCTGACGACCAATTCCCCAATGTAATATTTTGTGGGTTTTTTCAGAGAATGTGGAGGTTCTATATAAACACTGTAGATTTGACTGCTATGATTTCGGAGTTAGCAGGAAAGGTGTATGGAATGTGATGGTGTTTACTAAAGGATCCCTTGTTGGAAGTGTGCATGTTTTTCCAATTCCGCCGGTTTTTGCCATTTTCTATGGGCGAGACAGCGGATTTGCAAGCGGTATTCAAAAAAAAATTGACCCAAAATCGCGCTGGCGAAATTTTTTGAGCCAATTTGACGTTGCGCATGCGCACATTCGCGAGTTCGCAGCTCGCGGCTGGAGGAGCTGTTTAACCTTTCCACACTTTCGCAGATATCTCTCTTTCTAAGTCAGTTTTTGAGATTTTTTAAACGCAAGTCATCTCCAAATTGACTTCCACACCTTCCACAGTGATTTGGGATTTTTGGGGGTACAGGGGAAAATTTGGCTAAACTTTAGTCGAGCTTTTAGCTGGCGTGGTTTTAAGTCGCGCTCTGACCATATTGCATCTTAATGAATCTCACACTAGGCGCTATTTTCCGCCCGCCGTTCTTTGAATGCCAATTTCAGACTTAAATAATCGCCGCTTCGCAAAATCACGCCGAAACGCCAATTCGCCGTACTATGAATCAGGCCCTATGTCTCCCAGTTCCCCTAGAAATGGGAAGTTCAAGCGCTCTTTGCATAACTGCTTGAAATATTTCTTCTGCTTTGGAGAAGAGACAGCAGGATCCTCCCAATCAAGGGCCTCTCTCACCGCTTTAACTAACGGGGATACGAGGGCAAACTCAAATCCAGTACCGGAGTCATCCGAATCGGATTCGGACTCTGACGGAAGGATGGCTGGGTTGGGAAGACTCAAAAGGATCTTGAACCAAAAGATATCTGTCAGGGGAGCGTGACGGACCCGCAGAAGGACTTGGCCTGTGCAACTCAGCAAGAGAGTCTTTTAAAACTCTGCGCACCACCTCCTCAATATGTTGGTCCGATTTTTCCCTTTCACCCGTAGCTTGGGCATAACAGGGTTTACACAGGGAGGAACCGTCTGGTATCAGGGTACGGAAACCCCAGCATTTTTTCCCCTGCGGACGTTCTGAGTGGCCATGGTGCTTGGAAGACTGGCCATCATGTCCCCACCATGGGGGGAGCTGCGCTTAGATTTAGATGAGGAGCGCCGGTGCTGCGTTTTTGAGTGACTGTCTTCACTGCGTGCGCGGGGCTGTTGATCAGACCTGAAAGAGCTGAAGACAGATATATATAGCAAACATAAGAAACATGATAGAGACACACAGACCATTCAATCTATCAGAATCCAGCACATACCTTGAAAGAGCAGGCTGGCCACTAGGGGGCGGCGATGAGTCCATAGCTCAAGCAATCCTAATAGTGCAGATAGCTGAAGGATATGTACTCTAGCTGGAGGAGGATATAAATCATCAGTCCCCAGTCATCCATAAAAAAGACCCCCAAAAGGAAGGAATCCATCTTACCTTAACCACTAGACCAGAGTCTGGGGGAGGCTACCGATATGCCGACCTTCCCACCAGCTCTGGTCGGATCGCAAGTTTAAATAGACCGCCGGACCGGCATCTCGCCGTATTGCGCAACCGCGAATGACGTCAGACCTCGCTACTGCGCATGCATGACGAATCCACTACTCGGCGCGCACTGCGCATGCTCAGAAGCGCCAGACAACCCAGAAGCGACGGATGAAACCCTGGCGGCGGCCGCGACCGGACAAAAACAAACAAGTAAGTTCTACTATGACCGCACACATAGCCACACCGAAGCACTCATTAAAAGACCAGATACAGCCTAGACCCTAGCAGCAGTAAAAAACGAAACAGAGAGAAATAAGCACATAAGAAATAAGAAATGGTCCCATATAAGGGCTTACCACCCTTCCGACAGCATAACCTAGTCCAGGAGACGCAACACCGGCTTGTGCCTTCAGGCAATAAAGGGCCACCCGCATCAGCAGGGCTCTCTCGGCCAAACCACATAGCTCCTGCTAAGGGTCTCTTCCATTGCCCCCTCCATACCCCGCTAAGAGCCAGGGCTTATCGGAGACTCCAAAACTCAGTCTGCCACTGATATATAGGACCGGATAGTAGGAACATCAAACCATATGTATGAGGAGGACAAAAAAGGAACACTGATGCTGAAAGGGAGCTAAGATTTATGGGAGTGGGGGTCCTATGAGGTAGGAGAGGAGGCGGGGCCTACCCGAACGTATGCTGCCATGGAGTCTGTCAGGAAAAAATGATTTTAACTTGTAAACAAGTGTCAGAAATAGGCCCTGTCCAGAATGATTAAAATATAACGGATACCGGGTGCCATGAGACAATGGGTGTATTAGCCTCGGTTCACACTGGGGCGACCTGTGAGGCGACCAGGTCGCCGCAGGTCGCCTCCCATAGGGAAGCTACGGACCCGTTCTAATTGGAGCGACAAGTCGCTCCGACCTAGAAAAAGGGTCCGGAGCTTCTTTGGGGCGACCAGGAGGCGACCGCCATAGACTTCAATGTTATGAAGTCCGTGGCGGCCGCTCCGAGGTCGCGGCGCGCTGCTCGCACCGCGATCTCGGAGGTCGCCCCTGAAAGTAGCGTCGCGCCAGTGTGAACCGGCGCTTAGCTGTTAAAGCACACCTTGTTTGTTTAAACATATTTTGCTTTTATGTTCAAAGCAGTGTGTTTTTTTAGCAGTGTCATACTAAACTTTGTTTGTAAACATATGTTTGCTCTCCATGTGCAACAGTAGGTGCATCAGCAATGTTAAAGCACCTTGTGGTTTAAATATCTCTCTTTGCCAAGTGCCATATGCAAAACAGCAGGAGTATAAGCAATGTGAAAGACTTTTAATAAATGGAACTCTCATTCATTAATCCATCTGAAGGAGAGAAAGTGCAATAGTGCTGGAAAAGTCTCTAATATTGTGATAACTGTGTTGTGTCCCTTCGCCGATCACCACGGGTGCTCAAATGGTAAGGAGACTCCCTTACCAGATGTAGTGGATTCCTGGTGGCATACACCAACAAGGAATCAAAAACGCTTGATCTTAGTGCCTCCAGGCTCCTAGTGCAGGCTGGGGTCCTCTGGGTCAGGCTATATTCCTGGGTGGTGGCGGACACAGGACTCCTCTTCCACTAGTGCTTGGTGGTTCAAAGTGTGGGAATGTAAAAACAAAAGGACTTCTCCTCGTGTAGAGTGTTTTATTTTGTCCACACACATAAAAATTAATAAAACCACTGCAAATTCCATAAAAACATTCCGGAATGGACATGCACTTTAGTGTAAAAAAACTCCACTTCAAATCGTGAGCAAATGGAATATAAAAACCAAAAAACAGTCTTCGCAATCCGATAATATGCTCCTGCCCTTTTTTCCGGTGTTTTTTCCAGCCTCTCGGCTTGGTTTTAGCGTGTTTATCAGTGGCTCCGCCGAACCCGTAAGTGTGGTCCCGGCGTGCGTTCCACCTGTGTGTAATCAAGTCTCCGTATAAATGCACCTGCACTGTGATAGTCTCAGAGGTCTGTTTAAAGCGCAGAGAGCATCATGAAGGAACACACCAGGCAGGTCCGAGATACTGTTGTGGAGAAGTTTAAAGCCGGATTTGGATACAAAAAGATTTCCCAAGCTTTTAACATCCCAAGGAGCACTGTGCAAGCGATAATATTGAAATGGAAGGAGTATCAGACCACTGCATATCTACTAAGACCTGGCCGTCCCTCTAAGCTCATACAAGGAGAAGACTGATCAGAGATGCAGCCAAGAGGCCCATGATCACTCTGGATGAACTGCAGAGATCTACAGCTTAGGTGGGAGACTCTGTCCATAGGACAACAATCGGTCGTATACTGCACAAATCTGGCCTTTATGGAAGAGTGGCAAGAAGAAAGCCATTTCTTAAAGATATCCATAAAAAGTGTCGTTTAAAATTTGCCACAAGCCACCTGGGGGAGACACCAAACATGTGGAAGAAGGTGCTCTGGTCAGATGAAACAAAAATCAAACTTTTTGGCAACATTGCAAAACGTTATGTTTGGCGTAAAAGCAACACAGCTCATCACCCTGAACACACCATCCCCACTGTCAAACATGGTGGTGGCAGCATCATGATTTGGGCCTGCTTTTCTTCAGCAGGGACAGGGAAGATGGTTAAAATTGATGGGAAGATGGATGGAGCCAAATACAGGACCATTCTGGAAGAAAACCTGATGGAGTCTGCAAAAGACCTGAGACTGGGACGGAGATTTGTCTTCCAACAAGACAATGATCCAAAACATAAAGCAAAATCTACAATGGAATGGTTCACAAATATATCCAGGTGTTAGAATGGCCAAGTCAAAGTCCAGACCTGAAACCAATCAAGAATCTGTGGAAAGAACTGAAAACTGCTGTTCACAAACGCTCTCCATCCAACCTCACTGAGCTCGAGCTGTTTTGCAAGGAGGAATGGGCAAAAATTTCATTCTCTCGATGTGCAAAACTGATAGACATACCCCAAGCGACTTACAGCTGTAATCGCAGCAAAAGGTGGCGCTCCAAAGTATTAAGGGGGCTGAATAATTTTGCACGCCTAATTTTTCCAAACTTTTTTTAACAAATAAAAAACGGAATATCCAATACATTTCGTTCCACTTCATGATTGTGTCCCACTTGTTGTTGATTCTTCACAAAAAATTACAGTTTTACATCTTTATGTTTGAAGCCTGAAATGAAGCAAAAGGTCGCAAAGTTCAAGGGGGCAGAATACTTTCGCAAGGCACTGTATATAATAAATGGAATAAATAAATTAACCCCCAACAATAACCTTTAACCCCTAGCTCTTTATCCCTTAAAAAAAATTAAAAATAAATAAATAAAAGTGGATGAGAAGGCTGAAAACATAGCAACAATTGATGAAACAGTTTATTTTACTTTATTGGCTAATAAAAAAAAAAATGAGAAAGCTCAACAACGTCTCAAACAGAAATGCTCAAAAATGTGACGCTCTGGTGTGAATGCGACCCGAGGGTTCTATTTATAAACATTTTCACATAAAATTCACGCATTTTCAAATCTTCTTCTATTAGAAAACAATAAGAATCCTTGGTGTAAGCTGTGTAAATTAAACATTTAGAAATACACTGCTCAAAAAAATGAAAGGAACACTTTGAAAACAAATCGTATCTCATAGGGGAAAAATATCATGCTGGATATCTATACTGATATGGACTGGGTAACGTGTTAGGAATGAAAGGATATCATTAAAAAAATGATGCAGCAGTCTAGTGTCTATTTTGCTGAAATTTCATTGCAGCAACTTAAAATGGTACTCAGTAGTTTGGTCCGCATGTGCTTGTATACATGCCTGACCACGTCGGGGCATGCTCCTAATGAGACGACGGATGGTGTCCTAGGGTATTTCCTCCCAGATCTGGACCAGGACATCACTGAGCTCCTGAACATACAGAGGTACACCCTGGCGGGGTCGAATACACCGAAACATAGTGTCTCAGAGGTGTTCTATTGGATACACTCTCGCCACATGAGGCCGGGCATTGTCGTGCGCCAGAAGGAACGGAAGACCCACTGTACCAGCGTACGGTCCGACAATGGATCCAAGGATTTCATCCTGATACCTAATGGCAGTCAGGGTGCCATTCTCTAGCCTGTAGAGGTCTGTGCATCCCTCCATGGATATGCCTCCCCAGCCATCACTGACCCACCACCAAACTGGTCATGCTGAATGATGTTACAGGCAGCATAACGTTCTGTACGGTTTCACCAGACCCTTTCACGTCTGTCACATGTGCTCAGGGTGAACCTGCTCTCATCTGTAAAAAGCACAGGGTGCCAGTAGCCGACCTGCCAATTCTGGTGTTCAATGGCAAATGCCAATTAAGCTCCACAGTGCCAGGCAGTGAGCACAGGGCCAACTAGAGGATGTCATGCCCTCAGGCCACCCTCATGAAGTCGGTCTCTGATTGGTCAGAGACATTCACACCAGTGGCCTGCTGGAGGCAATTTTATAGGGCTCTGGCAATGCTTATCCTGTTCCTCCTTGCACAAAGGAGCAGATTCTGGGCCTGCTGATGGGTTAAGGAACTTCTAGTGTAACTTCCTGTCTCCTGGAATCTCCTCCATGCTCTTAAGAAGACACAGCAAACCTTCTGGCAATGGCACGTATTGATGTGCCATCTTGTGTTGATGTGCCATCTTGGAGGAGTTGCACTGCCTGTACAACCTCTGTAGGATCCAGATATCACCTCATGCTACCAGTAGTGACACTGACCCTAGCCAAATACAACAAAACTAGTGAAAAACATTCAGAAAAGATGAGTAGGGAAAAAAATGTCAGTGGTCTCCACCTGTAACGATTCCTGTTTTGGAGGTCGTCTCATTGTTGCCAATCTAGTACACCTGTTGGTAATTTAATTAACACCAAAGCAGCTGAAACTGATTAACAACCCCCTTTGCTACTTAACTGTCTAGATCAATATCCCTGGAGTTTAATTGACTTGATGCTATACTCTGATTAAAAAGTGTTCCTTTAATTTTTTTGAGCAGTGTACTTGTACAGTATATCTTTAGGGAATTGCTGCAATTAATAATTGAATTCTCTTTTCAGAGTGTTGCAGCAGAAGAATTATGCTCTGCCGGGGCCATAGCACAACAGATGCCCCACTTTTTGGGAACATTACCTGGCAGCTTTCTCATCCAAGTGGTAAGTAAAACCTGTGTGGTCACATAATGGCTTTCATCTAATTTTCTGCTAGTCAGAATGGCTGGTGGGACCTGAGTGGGTCCTAGAATAGGTTTTTAGATTTCTTTTGGACCAGTTATCAGGCCTGGGCGGTTGAAAAGGCTTTAGGCCAGAATCTTGGGCAGAGTAATATTGGGGGAAGAGGGTTTCCTATTTCATTATATATTCAGTTTTTGTTTAACTTATGAAAGTGATAGCAGGCTATGGAATAAAGATAAGAAATTATGAATTATTACTTATAGATGAGTTTATATGAGTAATATGGAACTATGTGGCCACAAAGATCTGTAGCCACAGGTGGCACTCCCATTAAAGGCCCTGCCATTCACATAATTCATTGCCTGGATTTACACATAAGTGCCAACATCTTTTTACATTTTATGAATTAGCAGATATTAGGTGATTTCATATTTTGCTGTACTGTGTCTAATCGACCATAATGTCATGATGTTTTTCTCTCTTCAGGTCAAACAACAGTTATGCAAAGCATCAACTGCTGCACCGGAATACCAATGCATAATACACAGTTTTTTGCTTAATGGTTTTTTTCTCAATAGTTGGGGCTGCATTCTACAGTATTACCTCAATGCGCATAGTAAAGGACAGAAAAGAGACCGAGAATCCCTCATAAGGTAAATGACATTAAAGAGTCTCCAACTTCAAAAAATCGTAAGTAATTGCACTTAAAAAAAACTGTTGTTAGGGCCCCTTTCACATGAAGGGTCTGATCAGGTCTGCTTATCATTGTTTTTTAGGTGGATCTAATCAGAAGTTCCATTCACCCCTTTGGACCAGAGGGTGTAAACGGACTTGTGTCCGTTTACATCAGCCTACCTCTGATCTGGTCGGCCAAAAACAAAATGGAAGGGGATCAGTCCCCCTCAGTCAGGCAGATCGGATCGGAGGAAAATCAGGTGTAAATTACATAGTTACATAGTGAGGTTGAAAAAAGACATCAGTCCATCCAGTTCAACCTATGATGTGTGTGTGTGTTTGCTTTTAACCGTACATTGTATACCCCTGTATGTTGTACATTGTATACCCCTGTATGTTCTACATTGTATACCCCTGTATGTTCTACATTGTATACCCCTGTATGTTGTATATTGTATACCCCTGTATGTTGTACATTGTACACCCCTGTATGTTGTACATTGTATACCCCTGTATGTTGTACATTGTATACCCCTGTATGTTGTACATTGTATACCCCTGTATGTTCTACATTGTATACCCCTGTATGTTGTACATTGTATACCCCTGTATGTTATACATTGTATACCCCTGTATGTTGTACATTGTATACCCCCTGTATGTTGTACATTGTATACCCCCTGTATGTTGTACATTGTATACCCCCTGTATGTTGTACATTGTATACCCCCTGTATGTTGTGGTCTCTAAGGTGCCCATCTAATAGTTTTTTGAAACTATCAATGCTCCCTGCTTGTGGAAGAGAATTCCACATCCTTACTGCTCTTACAGTGAAGAACCCCTTACGCATTTTAAGGTTAAACCGCCTTTAATCTAGTTTTAGTGAGTGGCCGCGTGTCTTATTGTATTCCCTTTCTCTGAATAGTTTGTTCCTTATGCTAGGGTCGCCAGTACAGTATTTGTACATTGATATCATATCCCCCCTCAATCGTCTCTTCTCCAGAGAGAATAAGTTCAGTGCTTGTAGTCTTTCCTCATAGCTGATGTCCTCCATTCCCCTAATTATTTTTGTTGCCCTTCTCTGGACTCTTTCCAATTCCTGCACATCCTTCCTGAGGACCGGTGCCCAGAACTGGACAGCATACTCCAGATGTGGCCGGACCAGAGTCTTGTGGAGCGGGAGAATAATCTCTTTATTTCTGGAGTGAATCCCTTTTTTATACAGCTCTGTCCGTGTCCGCTCTGCATAAACTGAGTGGACCCGTTCTGGAGTACGCCTGTTCTGCTCTGATCACCAGGGGATCAGCGAACAGATTCCGCTGACCAAAACGGAGTCTGCCCTGTGTAAAAGGGGCCTAAAGCTTTTTTGCCCATACTTTTCTTGTGGGTGACAGAAGTTCACTTACTTTTGTGCTCCTCTGACACAGAGTCACCTTAGAATGGGTTATTGGTCGCTATCAAAAGTGAAGGAAACTCGCTGTTCCTGGTGAGATGGAGAAGCCTAATGGATCTGACATGAGTGCACACCCCAGGTTCACCGACATGTATAGTATCAAAACAAGAATTGGCTGCACATCACGGTTCAATCCAAATGCCTTTTATTCAAGGTTCCTAAAATGACACTGCAGGACACAAACAGATCGCATGGTAGACGCGTTTCACATACTACAAATGTGCTTTATTGTTACACGCCGCTATCAACTGACGTCACAGAACTGCTCATGTCTCTGGAAGTATCCTGCTCAAATTGTCGGGATCCACCCAACTGCCTGAGTAACAGCTGGCTTTGATTTTCAGTGTGCGACTGAGAACGAAATCTACCTGTGTCTCTCCTGTCTTCAGCCTGGCGCTCCAGTGAGCGCTGGAGGGGCAGAGGGGAGATCAGTGACTGACAGACACTGCTCTCAACTCTGAGCAGACTGAGAGATTAGCAGTCATGTGATTGCTCAGATCTCAGGCTTAGAGCTGCCGTGTATAGCTGCAGTATCACATCGATGTTGCAGCATAGAGGTGAGTATGGATTTCTTTTTTAATGACAATACTTCTCTTAAAAGCACTATGCAGCATATTTAAATTGAGCTTAGCTTACCCCTTTTACTGCCAGATTTGTACGTCATATGGACCTGGTAGCCGGGTTGGGGGTTTATACATACTCTTGGTGGCTGCAGCAGTGTGTGTATATCTGACAAGCCAACTGCCAGCGGTCAGATGGAATAGATCAAGCAGCCCCTGGGTGCTGCCTGGTAGAGGAATATTTTTTATTTATTTCATCTGAATATACTCATGTTTAACTTCTATAAAAAAAACAAAAAGAAAAAATACATCACTCAGTCAAAAGAATAAGAATTCTTTTTACCTCTGTTAGCACAATATATCTACGTTTGCCATTTTCCTAGATTTTCATCCCAGATAAATAGAAAAAAGAAGGAAAGATACTTGATAGAGTCCAATATTCGTCTACATTCCATGTAGGAATGTTATGTATGTAATCTGTAGTCATCCTAAACCCCATAGGGGGAAGAAAGGAACAAAGAAGAAAAGAAAAAGGGAGGGGGGAGGGGAGAAGAAAAGAGAGGAGAGAGGGGAAAGGAGAAGAGAAAGGGGAAAGAAAAAAGAAAAGAACTTTCTTTATTCCCCTTTCTCTTCTCCTTTCCCCTCTCCCCTCTTTTCTTCTCCCCTCCCCCCTCCCTTTTTTCTCCTATTTATTTTTTGTTCATTTCTTCTTTGTTCCTTTCTTCTAGGGGTGAAGGTTTAACCCTTATAATAACATCCTTTGGAATGGCGTGTACTTCCCCTCTTTTCTTCCTTAAAAATAGCTTACCAGTCCTCTACACATTAAGTGTACCCTAATATAATACATCCTTTCTCTACTCTCCAGACCATCTGTCTACAGGGACCCTGTACTGGAGAAGCCCAGTACAATACTTACCTCTTATTGATGTCCCTCCAAGACATATATAACCCTACAGGAAATTACTGGTACTACCATTGTCATATACTATTTTTGGTTATCCTCTTTCCAGCACGCCTTCCATGAATATCTTTGACCTATTCCATCTTCCTTCCCCTTTTGTTTCTTTATAGACGCCCTCTAACGCGGACCTACTTTTTGAGATCCTTGAGGGAATTCTGATTGAAGGAGCACACCCACTGTCACCTGTGGGGTCACCATACTCACCTACTTTTTTACTATCCATCAAGTGTTTGGGGGTTCCCTTTTTCAAACCCAGAAACTTATAATACGCTACATACTCTGAGATCTGTGAAAACAGGTGATAAGCTGGCGCACATCTGTAACGGCTTTAAGTGAACTGAGGTTTTCCAACCCGCTAAGATTTTAACTTTTTCACATGGCCTCTCTTCCTTGGTTTCAGAGAACTCTCATATCTGGTATGTACTTACAGAAATACAATACTCACTGACACTTCTAGGCATAACAGATACTATGTAACTTACATAATGTAGATCTTACTGCATGCAACTGTTTGATAAACTGTTATTAACCAAATATTGATTTCTGCTTCTCACATTTCCAGTCTGAGATCTGGCTTCTCTTGTTGGACTATTGAAAAAGGCAAACTGACCGAAACGCATCTGTTCCTGTCCAGACATCTCCAGCACCAGAGACGTATCTATGGCCATGTTTTATGATACACCATTGTTCTTTGATACTGTCTTTATGTGTATTACAATTGTTTAATAAATTCTATACGAAATAGACTTAAGTCCTGGTTTTTGCCGCCAAAGTCCCACCCTCTAGGGGAACTTTCTTCTTTGATAAATATATGCCTGCCTTTACACGCACATGAACTTCAAGGGCTTCACAGCCTTAGTCCCTGGGGTTCACTATTGAGTTTGCCCACCCTTTGCAGCTATAATAGCTTCAGCTCTTCTGTGATGTATCTCTGAGAATGTTTGACCATTCTACCAGAAGCGCATGATGTTGGACGAAGGCCTGGCTCGCAGTCTCCACTCGAATTCATCCCGAAGGTGTTCTATTGGGTTGTGGTCAGGACTCTGTGCAGGTCAGTCAAGTTCCTCCACCGCAGACTCGCTCATCCATGTCTTTATGGCTCTTAGGGCTTTTTCACATTTGAGGTTGGGAGGCGGTAAACTCCCATGCTTGACCTGTGCTTTTTCTGTCCCCCAACTGATACCTCCTTAAGCTGCTCTGGTGAAATATCAGGGATCTAAACATACCCCTGATGTCTCACTTTTAAGACAGAGAAAGGGACTGAGGACAAAGAATGCTCATTCCCTTTCTGTGCTGCCGGCACTGGGGGTTGAATGAATAGAAAGTGCTCTGAGGCTTCCTGTTCATTCACAAACTTAAGCAGAGTAAGCACAGTTTACTGTACTTCAGTTATGAATGAACAAGGGAGTGATCAGCACCAATTGCTAATTGTGTTCATTTAGGAAAAGGGGCCAGTAAATATGACATTACTTTATTCCACCTTTTTGGATTTGAGCACAGGTATATCTTATTTCTATTGCAGTGCGGGTCGGTAACCAGACCTGGTGCTCTGCTAAAACTTGTGTCTATTTGCATCATACTGGCACTATCTCCACTGGAGTAATATCACCTTTACTTTAGCAAGTCCATAAAAACATATCCAAAAACAGAAATGCATCACCAGCTAACACGTTTCACACTTCCTTAGCACTTAGTCATAGCTAAGGAAGTGTGAAATGCATTAGCTGGTGATGCGTTTCCCCTCTGTTTGTGTGTGAGCTGTGACTAAGTGCTAAGGAAGCATGAAATGTGTTAGCTGGTGATGCTGTTCCCCCCTATTTGTGTTTTTGGACATATTTTTATGGACTTGCTGAAATAAAGGTGATTTTACTGGACGTGCGGCCAACCAGAATTATTTTTGCTCATTGGAATCTGTGATGGACGGTGCAAGCACCTGGTCTGTGTGTTAGTGGAGATGGAAAACTGGCCTAGAGCAGTGTTTACACACATCTATATCCACTGGAGCATTTGTATTTTGGAGAGCAGAGTCCTCACTAGCCAGAAGGGGATTACTTTGATGCAGTTGCCCAACCTAAATATGTATTGTGCAAATTTTCCTAGAAAGGGTGAATAGCATTGTGCAGAGGTGTCATTCAGAATTTTATTGTTAGCTCCAGCCCCAGCTGAGGAATGAGATTCTGGGCTGGACGCTAGGTTGAGGCAAGGTGTTATGTCAATCACGCACATGCACACACATAATTTTCTGTCAATCGGAACCAATTTCAGACACAAAAAAACTAACAGATAATTGCCACTTGCCAACATTAGTTTCTTTGGACACAAAAAAATGACTTCAAGAGGTTGCCTTGAGCTGTTTGGTTGATTTAGCAATTGGAAACTGGTTCCAAGTGTTTCAAACGCCTGAAAATTTATATTTATATGGTCAACTTTAGGGCTGATAGCAATAATTTTAGGGTGCAATCGTTGAATGCGGAAATGATAACCAGGTGCCAAAAACAATCGTGTGTTTTCACAACCAATAATGTATCAGTAGCAGTGTTGACAGCCACTGATATTTAGGTATCTCTTCTCCAGCTGTGCTGCTGTCACAGGAAGGCAATGCAATAGGTCAAACAAATGAATTATGTGCCACTCTACATATCTTTCATATAGAATTTTCTTTCCTCTACTGTATGGAAGTTTACCCAAGAACCCCACCCCCCTCTGGTTAACGTTCAGAGCCAACTCTGTCTGCCTGGCTGTGTATAATGGAACTTGCAGCTTCCCTGCATCTGGACGGCTGAAGGTGCCCATAGCCGTACCTTAAACAAATGTCACACCCCTTTAGCACCTGTAGGGTTATATACAGTATATGTATATGCTTTGGGATTTAAGCACAGGTATATTTTATTTCTTTTGATTCCAGATGAGAGCGCAGTTAACCACAAATCCAGGGTGCATACTACACAGGTAGTAGCCAGGGCTGGTTTAAAATGAGCAGCCCCCTCTTCCCATGCTCTTCTCATGAAACCTTTCACTTTCCTATCAATTAGATACTTTAACTACCTCAATACCAGACACTTTTACCGCCTTCCTGACCAGGCAATTTTCAATTTTGCAGCGCTGTCACACTTTGAATACCAATTACTCATAAAACACTGTACCCAGTGACAGAGAGCTTTCTTTTGGTGGTACTTAACCTCTTGCCACAGACGTGGCACATGTAAACACTTTTCTGTGTCCTACGCGCTCCAAGCACAGTTGCCAGCGGGGCTTGGAAAAGCTCACAATGCATATTGCAATCGGGAGCTTTCTGATCATGTGACTGCTGTGACAGCCATTCACAGCAGTAACATGACTGGAATGCCAGTCTCGCAGCGGGAAGGGAATAATTGCCACTGGGTTTTTTTACTTAACAACCAACAAATACCAACAATTTTGAAAAAAAAATCATGTTTTTCTTAGTTTCTGTTATCAAATTTTGCAAGTAAATAATTTTTCTTCATAGATTTAGGCCAAAATATATTCTGCTCCATTTCTTTGGTAAAAAGAACCCAAACCAGTGTTTATTATAGTGTGTGAAAGTTTTGATTGTAAACTGTAATGAGCAGAGCCCTCTGACTCCTCTTGTATTGAATCGTAATGTAACTCTACTGTCTGCCTCCATTTTGTAAAGTGCTACGCAAACTGTTGGTGCTATATAAAGCATATGTAATAATATTTTTTCGAAGCAACCTCATGTGCGCTAAAATAAGCTTTACCACATTTTCTTTACTGAAAATATGGTTTGGATAAAGAGTTGTACTAATATCATGTGACAAAAAAAAACACCCACGTTTTATTCTCCAGAACTTACAGAAAATATTTAATTAGGAGTTTTCACTAATCTTCAGGCCTGAAATATGCATTGTAACACGTTAAAAAACAAAAAATGGCTCCGGCAGCGAAGTGTTACAATCTAAATCTCAGTTAATGGTGGCTATACATGGTGGGATAAAACTGAAAGTCAAAATCAGCAAAATGTTTGACTTTAAATTCCAGCCTAAACAATTTTTTTTTAGTTTTGTATGGAGTGTGAAAAACATAACTCCTGTGAAATGTATATTATCTGTCTCTCAATGGCAAATTAATTCTTTAAGACTACCTGTGCCCGGACTACGCACAGTAAAGCTTGAGTTTAGTATAGATTTTAAAAGTCTCTCTTGCTCTCCCCATCTGCTGATGCAAACTTTGAAACTCTGTATACATTTCTGTAATTGAACCCCAACCCACCCTGTACTTGTGGACTTCCGTCAGTATATGGCTTCCTCCCAGTCGTGAACAGATATCAGATTTTCCAGCCGCCCCCTTACAAAGCTAGCTGACAATTTTGCTTGTACTGGAATCTTCTCCTTTATTGAACAGTTTTACAGAATTTATATACAGCATGGACCTCCCCCTCCTGATCAGATTACCACATGCAGGTCAGGGGTTGCCTGATTACATTATCATATGCAGATGAAATTGTATACAGAAGTAGAATTAACCTGAACTAATTATCTAGCCATCTGGACAGAAACAATATGTGAGTTCATTAACATTTAACAATGGGACAGACAGGCTTAACAGAATCCACAACACATCTCAATACACAAACAATAGTGAGAGCCTGTCTCTGCCATTGAAGTACAATAGCATAAGTGTAAATACAGACCCCATTTGAAGCAATCCAAGCCATTCTCAGTGTCCATTAAGTATCTGTCTTTCTCTCCCAGTGACGGTGAGTACTGTCACAATTTCTATATAAAAGGTTCCTATGTATTAGTGGAATGTAGGTTCCAAAATTACATATTTATTAAAACATACCACTCTCTACATTTATTTAGCTTAGAATACGTTTTTTTTATAATTAAAAATAGTGATAAATAAAACAGACAATGCTTACAGGCCCCTTAAGGCTAGGTTCACACCTGTGCCCAGAAACACACGACAATCAATGTATCATGGTTTACTATGGGTCCTATTCACATCTATGCAGTTTCCTGTAGTGTGTGTTTTTTGGAAGAGGTGCGGGGACTTTTTTTCATGCAGAAAGGTCCGTTTTTGGGTCCACAGGTTTTATATGAAACCTGTATATACATGTGTTTTTGGTAAGGTTTTGTGTTTAACAACTAGTTTCCTCCTTCTACAAAAAAATGCATAAGGTATGAAAATGCACCAAAAACACAGTTAAAACTGCATGAAAACATGCTTTAAAAAACCCATAAGTACACACACAGTTGTCAGCTTAAGGCTGACCATTCACGGTGCCAATTTGTTTGGTTGCAGGAAGAAATTTGCACAATTCCCCATTAATGTTGACAGGGGAATCAGCAATTGTTCTGTACTTCTCACATAGATTTAAATAATTATCATAATGTTTTGTATGCTGGTCAGCTCATGAGGTTCTGGCAAGTTCAACACGTTCCAAGGGTTATTAAACCCACTTCATCAGAATTCATAAAGGCTCTATTACATGGATCTCCAAACTTTCTAAACAAAGGGCCAGTTTACTGTCCTTAAAACTTTAGGTGGGCCGGACTGTGGCCTGGGGGAGTAGAGTGTAGGGAGTAGGAAGCAGAAAATTTCTTGGTGTCAGTGGGAATAAACAGTGTCCCATCTTTGGTGTCAGTGGGAGAAATAGTGCCCCATCGTTGGTGTTGGTTGGAGGAATAGTGCCCCATCGTTGGTATCGTTGGGAGGAATAGTGCCCCATTGTTGGTGTCGGTGGGAGGAATAGTGCCCCATTGTTGGTGTCGGTGGGAGGAATCGTGACCCATCATTGGTGTGGGTGGGAGGAATACTGCCCAATCGTTGGGAGGAATAGTGCCACATTGTTGGTGCCGGTGGTAGGAATAGTGCCCCATCGTTGGTGCCGGTGGGAGGAATAGTGCCCCATCGTTGGTGTCGGTGGGAGGAATATTGCCCAATCGTTGGTGTCGGTGGGAGGAATAGTGCCCCATCGTTGGTGTCGGTGGGAGGTATAGTGCCTCACCGTTGGTGTCAGTGGGGGGGGGGAGTTGTGCCCTGTCAATGGTATCAGTGGGAGGAATCTTGCCCCATTTTGGTGTCAGTGGGAGAAATAGCGCCCCGTCATTGGTATCAGTGGGAGGAATAGTGCCCCATCACTGGTATCAGTGAGAGGAATAGTGCCCCATCATTGGTATCAGTGGGAGGAATAGTGCCCCATCACTGGTATCAGTGGGAGGAATAGTGCCCCATCATTGGTATCAGTGGGAGGAATAGTGTCCCATTGTTGATATCAGTGGGAGGAATAGTGCCCCATCATTAATATCAGTGGGAAGAATAGTGCCCCATCATTAATATCAGTGGGAAGAATAGTGCCCCATCCTGTTTCCACCTCTGTGCTTGACTGTAGGGATGGTGTTCTTAGGGTCATAGTCAGCATTTTTCTTGAGAGCTAAATTTTGGTCTCATCTGACCACAGCACTTTCTCCCAAATCCTTCTCTGAATCATTTAGATGTTCATTGGCATGACTGCATGTGCCTTTTTGAGGAGGGGGGGGGGGAACTCACTGTGTTTGGAGGAAGAAAAATGCTGACTATGACCCTAAGAACACCATCCCATAACAATTACCCAAAACATACCGCCAAGGCAACAAAGGAGTGGTTCAAGAAGAAGCACATTAAAGGGTAAATACAGCGCCTTCGAAAAAGTATTCACACCCCTTTTCCACATTTTGTCATGTTACAACCAAAAACGTAAATGTATTTTATTGGGATTAAGACCGACACAAAGTGGCCATAATTGTAAAGTGGAAGGAAAATGATACAAATAAATCTGTGAAAAGTGTGGCTGCATTTGTATTCACACCCCCCCCCCCCCCAAAGTCTTTTTGGGGATGTCTCTACCAGCTTTGCACATCTAGAGAGGACATTTTTGCCCATTCTTCTCTGCAGAATATCTCAAGCTCTGTCAGATTGGATGGAGAGCGTTTGTGAGCAGCAATTTTCAAATCTTGCCTCAGATTCTCAATGTGATTTAGGTCTGGACTGTGACTGGGCCATTCTAACACATGAATATGCTTTGATGTAAACCATTCCATTGTAGCTCTGGCTGGATGTTTCGGGTCGTTGTCCTGCTGGAAGGTGAACCTCCGCCCCAGTCTCAGGTCTTTAGCAGACTCCAAAGCCTCGTACTGATCGTCGGCCGAACGATCGGCCGTCTTTTGTCCAGGGCTGTCGTGTCTGTTGAAAACTGCAAAAGACTGCACACAAATTTTGTCGGCCAACAACAGCCGACTGCAAAAGTGATGTCATGTGATGGTTAACTTTCCTTGTCTTTTTTTCTTTTCTGAGCATGCCCAGTCTTGCAAATCTGCTGATTGTCAGCCGAATTCTGTACTGACTGGCGAACAATCGGCTGTTCTGGTGACGACCAACAAAAATTTTAGATTCTGTTCGGCCGAAAATGCGCTGTCGGCTGTCGGAAGCATCATACTAACAAGCCTACAATCGGCCGATCGGTCGGCGGCCGAATATTTACAGCCGACAATCGGTACGTGTGTACGGGGCTTTACAGGTTCTCTTCTAAGATTGCCCTGTATTTGTCTCCATCCATCTTCCCATCAACTCTGACCAGCTTCCCTGTCCCTGCTGAAGAAAAGCATCCCCACACCATGATGCTGCCACCACCATGTTTCACAGTGGGGATGGTGTGTTCAGGGTGATGTGCAGTGTTAGTTTCCCCCCACACATAGCGTTTTGGTTAAATTTTGGTCTCATCTGAGCAGAGCTCCTTCTTCAACATGTTTGCTGTGTCCCCCAACATGGCTTCTCCCAAACTGCAAACAGGACTTCTTCCACCAATGGCTTTCTTCTTCTCACTCTTCCATAAAGGGCAGATTTGTGGAGCGCACGACTAATAGTTGTCCTTTTGGTCAGATTCTCACACCTAATGTTTTTGCTATCTCTCTGATGGGTTTGTTTTGTTTTTTCAGCCTAATGATGGCTTGCTTCACTGATAGTGACAGCTCTTTGGATCTCATATTGAGAGTTGACAGCAACAGATTCCGAATGCAAATAGCACACTTGAAAGGGAACTCTGGACCTTTTATCTGCTCCTTGTAAATGGGATAATGAGGGAATAACACACACCTGGCCGTGGAACAGCTGAGCAGCCAATTATCTCATTACTTTTGGTCCCTTAAAGGCACATATACAAACTGTTGTAATTCCTACACCGTTCACCTGATTTGGATGTAAATACCCTCAAATTAAAGCTGAAAGTCTGCAGTTAAAGCACATCTTGTTTGTTTCATTTCAAATCCATTGTGGTGGTGTATAGAGCCAAAAAGATTAGAATTGTGTCCATGTCCCAATATTTATGGACCTGACTGTATATATATATATATATACACACACACACACAGGGCCGCTGATAGGGGGGGACCACCAGCCCTCTTGTAGGGGGCCCGAGCACACAGGGGGGCCCACACAGAGGGGGATTAGTGATGGACAACAAATATAGAAATCTTCCTCCAGCACCTGAATCTGATCTGTCCCTCTCCCTGCTATCAGCTTTTATCTGCTGAGAAAGAGACAGTCGTCCCTCACTAATCCCCTCCCTGTGTGGGCCCCCCTCCCAGCACTGGCTCTAATGTTATCTCTGCTCAAAAGTTTATTTGTAATGCCCGTACACACACACGTGCAGATTGTCTGCAGACTTACCAAAACCATATAATATGAGGTCAAACCTAAACACTTTCAATTTGTATGCAATCCGGCAGGCCCTTGCACTACATAGAAAAAGTAAGTCTGCAGATAATCTGCACGTGTGTATGGGGCTTTAATTGTAACTTTGTTTCTCTCTCTCTGTCTCTCTGATCACTGAGCTCCAACTGCCCAGCCTGTATATTTTTCTCATCTCATCTTCTTTTAGGTCCGGTTCACACTTATGCGATGCGGAAAGGCTGCGAATCCGCAGCCTGTTCCCGCATCGCACAAGCACCCCCGGCAGTTCACACTGCCATATGCGATACGCTGGGGGTGTCAATGTAATCTTAACGACACCCCCAGTTTGATCGCATATCGCAGTGCGATCGTGCAGTTCGCACAGGATTGGATCGCACAAGTGTGAACCGCTGTGCGATCCGATCCTGATGCGGCTGCCAAAAAGGGTCCTGTGCGAGTTTGGCGCGGGTGCGAATTTAGCCATACAAAGTGTATGGCTAAACTCGCACCGCACAGCCGATCGCATGTAATGAAGGAGCAGTGCGCTCTGACATTACATGCGAACCCCGCACTCGCACAAGTGTGAACCGGGGCTTATTTAACCACTTTAATACCGGGCACTTTCACCCCCTTCCTGCCCAGGCCAATTTTCCCCTTTTAGCGCTGTTGCATTTTGAATGACAATTGCGCGGTCATGTAACACTGTACCTACACCAAATTTATGTCATTTCCCCCCCACAAATAGAGCTTTCTTTTGCTGGTATTTGATCACCACAAGGATTTTTCCTTTTTGCTAAACAAATAAAAAAAGACCGAAAAGTTTGAAGAAAAAAAAAATTTTTTTTGTTTGTTATACAATTTTGTAAATAAATACGTTTTTTCCTGCACTGATGAGACTGCACTGACAGGCACTGATGGGGTGGCACTGATAGGCGGCACTGATATGTGGCACTGATATGCAGCATTGGTGGGCACTGATAGGCGGCACTGCTGGGCACTGATAGGCGGCATTGATGGGCACTGATAGGTGGCACTGACGGGCACTGATAGGTGGCACTGATAGGTGGCACTGATCGGCACTGACGGGTGGCACTGATGGGCACTGATAGGCAGCACTGGTGGGCAATAATGGGCACTGGTGGGCGACACTGAAAGATGGCAATGATGGGCACTGGTGGGCAGCACTGATAGGGAGGGCACTGGCAGGCAGCACTGATGGGGAGGGCAATGGGGGGCTCCCTGAGCCCTGATTGCCATCCCTGGTGGCCATAGTGGGCATCCCTGGGGTAATAGGTGGGCATCCCTGGGGTCATGGGTGGGCATCCCTGGTGGTTCTAGTGGCATCCCCCCCGAGGGTCTGCACTGGTAATCAATGATCTGATTACCAGTGCCGACCCCCCTCCCCCTCTGTCAGGGGAGCCACCGATCGGTGCTCCTTTACTCGTGCCTGTCAGGCACAAACTAAGGAAAGCCGATCAACGGCTCTTCCTGTTTACTATGTGACCAGCCGTGATTGGACACGGCTGGTCACATGGTAAAGAGCCTATGTCAGAGGCTCTTAACCGAGATCGGAGATGCAGGGAGTCAGGCTGACACCTCGCATCACCGATCGCCGCTCTGCGCGCCCCCGGGGGGCGCCCAGAGCTGTATTATCCTGCCGCCGTCATATGACGTCCGGTCAGGATAATACAACCACAATCCCGCCGTCAATCTGCTTTAGGGCGGGCGAGAAGTGATTAACAGCCCTGCACACACATAGGATAGATGGATGGATGGATAGATAGATAGATTTTTTTTTTTTTATTGCATACATATAAGAAAACAATATTGATACAATTATATCTGATATTGGAATGATATGAGTTGTAGATTCTGGTGAATTCTGAGTTAATGGGAAATTCTGCTCCTTATAAATAGACAGTAAAGTCAGCACCGCAGCCGTAGAGGTCTCTTCCATCACAGGAGGATTTAATGAGAATGTGATGAAAATTTTCTGATGTTTTGGTGATGATCTGAAATCCCCAATCTCCGGGGTCAGCGGATAGATCTGAACATCTCATCTCAGGGTGACTGATGTCAGAAATTCAAGCTATGTAAAGCTGGATTTAATAATGAACTGCTAACCCCTGGCTGACCCGGGATTACGGGAGACATGTGTTGGGGGCTGACTGGCACCGGCCATAATGGGCGCACACATCCCCACTGGTGACAAAGACCAACCTAGGATTCCCCACAGCTGTCATCTACAGATGGCCACTAGAGGGGGATCTACAGCCACTATCACACCAGAGATCAGTTTTTCCTCCACTGCACAGTAATAACTCCCGGATTGGTCCTCATTCAGATGCAGCGTTGTTTCCCTTTAAGGTTTACTCTGGGCAAATATGACTTTTTAATGACTAGGCGGACACAGCCTCGAAATTGCAGAGATACTTTAACCCTTTCACTGCCAGAGTCGTTTTTGCTTTTTTTTTTGCGTACTTCTTTAACCACTTAACCCCCGGAGGATTCGGCTGCTCAATGACCAGGCCCTATTTGGGATTCGGCACTGCGTAAATTTAACGGACAATATCGCGGTTGTGCCACACTGTACCCAAATAAAATTGACTTCCTTTTTTTCCCACAAACAGAGCTTTCTTTTGGTGGTATTTGATCACTTGTGCGATTTTTATTTTTTGTGCTATAAACAAAAAAAAGTGACAATTAAAAAAAAAATAACAATATTTTTTACTTTTTTTTATATGAAATTCTCAAAAAAAATGTAAAAATCAGAATTTTTTAACATTTTAGGCCAATTTGTTGTCTGCTACATATTTTTGGTAAGAAAAATCGCAATAAGCGTATTTTGATTGGTTTGCGCAAAAGTTATTGCGTTTACTAACTACGGGAAAGATTTATGTCATTTTTATTGTTTTTTTTTTAACTAGTAATGGCGGCGATCTGCGATTTTTTTTTTTTTTTTTTGCGGGACTGCGACACTGCGGCGGACAGATCGGACCCTTGACTGATATTTTGACACTTTTGGGGGTACCAGTGACATTACTACAGTAATCAGTGCTATAAATATGCACTGTTACTGTAAAAATGACACTGACAGGGAAGGGGTTAACTTTACTGGTGATCAAGGGGTTAAGTGTGTCCCTAGGGGCGTGATTCTAACTGTGGGGGGCGTGGCTAGTGATGTAATCACAGAGACATACAATCCTATATAGCAGGATCGCATAGCCTCTGTCATTACTTCAGGGAGAATGACAGACGGTTGTGTTTACATCAGCCGTCTGTCTTTCTCCCTCTCCTGAGGGAGATCGCGAGTGGCCAGCGGACATCGGAGCCGCCGGTCACACGCGCTGGCTAGGCAAGAAACGAGCGGGTGGCGGAAGCGTGCCCCCGGCGTGCGCTCGCCCCCTGTACAGGCTCGTGGGTGAGCGACGTACCCCTACGTCACTTTGTCTGTAGGGGGCTGACTGCCGCAGTAAATAGTCGTGCGGCGGTCGGCAAGTGGTTAACACCAACAATTTCCCGACCCGTCCTTTTCTAACACTTTTTGTTTACAAGATTAAGTATTTTTTGCTAGAAAATGACTTTGAACCCCCAAACATTATATATATATATATATATATATATATATATATATATATATATATATATATTTTTTTTTTTAGCAGAGACCCTGCTAAAAAAAATGGTCGATCGTTGCAATATTTTATGTCACATGGTATTTGCGCCTCAGTTTCTCTAATGCAATTTTATGGGTAAAAAATACCACTTTTTAACCACTTGCCGACCGCCCCCTGCAGTTTTACTGTGGCAGACTGTCTCGACTGCGTGAAACGACGTAGCTCTACGTCGGCCACGCACCTGGTGCTGGGGAGTGAGCACGCACCAATGGCAACGCGTTTCTGCTCCCACTAGGCAGCGAGGATGCTGATGCACCGGGCCGGCGGCCGCGATCGCTCCCCGCTGAGAGAGAAGGACGGTCGGATGTTGTAAACACATCTGACCGTTCTTCTCCCTGAAATGATCACAGAGCGCCTGTGATCCTTCTATATAGGATCACAGGTCTCTGTGATCATTTCACAAGCCCATCCCCCATACAGTTAGTAAACACTCCCCTAGACTCACATTTAACCCTTTGATCACCCCTAGGTTAACCCCCTTCCCTGCCAGTATCATTAGTACAGTAAACAGTGCATATGTATAGCTCTAATTACTGTAGTAATGTCACTGGTCCCCCCAAAAATGTCAGTTAGGGGTCCGATCTGTCCGCCGCAATGTCACAGTCCCGCAAAAAATCGCAGATCGCCGCCAGTACTAACAGAAAAAAATAAATAAATAAAAATGACATAAATCTTTCTCCTAGTTTGTAGACGTGATAACTTTTGCGCAGACCAATCAAAATACGCTTGTTGTGTTTTTTTTTTTACCAAAAATATGTAGCAGAAAACAAATTGGCCTAAAAGGATGAAAAATTTTGATTTTCAATTTTTTTTTTTTTTGTATGTGGGATTGTTGTATAGCAGCATGTGAAAATATTGTTTTTTTTTTTTTTTTTCCAGAATTGTCGCTCTTTTTTTGTTTATAGCGCAAAAAATTTTAAAAATTGCAGAGGTGATCAAATACCACCAAAAGAAAGCTCTGTTTGTGGGGAAAAAAAGAACATCAATTTAATTTGGGTACAGCGTCGCACGACTGCGCAATTGTCCATTAAAGTAATGCAGTGCTGAATCGCAAAATAGGGCCTGGTCAGGAAGGGGGTAAAATCTTCCAGTATTAAAGCGGTTAAAAATACGCTCATTGAGAATTTTTTTGTCAAAGACATGGAGCTAAATACATTTTGGCCTAAATATATGACAAAAAATTAATATATTGGATATTTTTTAACTGTTAACTTTTGTGAGATACTGTATATACATACTGGGATACACATACTGGGAGTTGGAGTGATTACACTCATGTGGTAAGTGCTTTTCCAATGAGTTGGGCCAGTCCATGCTGTATTTTAGGGCATGGCAGCCCACTTATATTAAACAAAAAGGAAAGTTTACGGACATCCGTTAGCAGAGATGTATAGTAACGAAGTAGAACTACTTAAGTACCGAAATGCGGTATCTGTACTTTCCTAGAGTAGAATTTTTTTCTCCTACTTCTACTTTTACTTCACTACATTTTTTCGATGATTTCGATACTTCTACTCAAGTATATATTTTTTTTGTGCTGCATAGTTACTCGTTACTTTTAAAAAAATTACCACTGCCAGAACAGTAGATGGCAGGTTGCATAAAGCTCAAAAAAATGTGAATAATGTCATTTGTAAATCAGCGCATACGAAAATAAAGGCTGTGTATAATAAAAGCTGCTATACCAAATCTTTCCAATAAAAAGAAAATATGAAACAAACAAATAAATGGTGCTACAGCGCTTAAAGTGCATCAAGAAACTACTAACAAACACAGGTTAATCATTTGAATAAATCATTTGAAATAATAAAAAACAATATGATGTTCATACTTTTGACTTTTTTCTTTAATAACTACATAACACAGTACTTGTACTTCTACTTTCAGTACTTGAGTAGAAATTTTTTTTCAAAACTACTGGTACTTTTTACTTTTAGTACTTAAGTAGCAAATTTTTTGAAAAAACTACTTGCAATACTTAAGTAAAAAAAATATTGAATACTTTAGTACTTCCACTTACGTAACTTTTTCTGCGAGCACTTCCACTTCTACTCAAGTCACTTTTTGATCGAGCACTTGTACTTTTACTCAAGTAGAAATTTCGAGTACTTTATACAAGTCTGTCCGTTAGCCCACTCCTGACCTCTGGGTAGGGGTTCTCTGGACACCATGATAGGAGCCCACCTGACTCCTGGGATGAGACCTCCTGTCTCTTGCCCTGGGCACCTCTGAACCCCATCGTTGAGATCTCCTGTTTAACAAATCCTGACAGGGGCACCTCGAACCCCTTGTTGTGACCTCCTGTCTCATGACTCCTGGCTAGGCACCTCTGACTCTTGGTTGAGACCTCCTTTTTCCCTGATTCCTGGCTGTGGCACCATTGACATCCAATTGAGACCTCCTGTCTCCCAACTCTTGACTGGGGCTCCTCTGACCCCTGGTTGAGACCTCCTGTCTCTTGACTCCTGGCTGGGGCACTTCTGACCCCTGGTTGAGACCTCCTGCCTCCCAGACTCCTGGCTGGGCCACCTCTGATGCCCAGTTGAGACCTTCTGTCTCCCGACTCCTGGCTAGGTACCTCTGATCCCTGGTTGAGACTGCCTGACTCCTGACTGGGGCACCTCTGACCCCTGGATGAGAGCTCCTGTCTCTTGACTCTTGACTTGGGCACCCCTGACCCCTGGTTGAAACCTCCTTTTTCTCTGACTCCTGGCTGGGGCACTCCTGACCCCTGGTTGAGACCTCCTGCCTCCCAGACTCCTGGATAGGCACTTCTGACCCTTGGTTGAGACCTACTTTTTCCCTGAATTGGGCCCCTCTGAAATCCAGTTGAGACCTCATGTCTCCCAACTCTTGACTGGGGCACTTCTTCTGACCCCTGGTTGAGACCTCCTGCATCCCATACTCCTGGCTGGGCCACCTCTGACACCCAGCTGAGACCTTCTGTCTCCCAACTCCTGGCTAGGTACCTCTGCCCCCTGGTTGAGACTGCCTGTCTCCCGACTCCTGGCTGGGGCACCTCTGACCCCTGGGAGAGAGCTTCTGTCTCTCGACTCTTGAATTGGGCACCACTGACTCCTGGTTGAAACCTCCTTTTCTCCGACTCCTGGCTTGGGCACTCCTGACCCCTCGTTGAGACCTCCTACCTCCCAGACTCCTGGCTGAGGCACATTTGACCCCTGGTTGAGACCTCCTGTCTCTCGACCCCTGACTGGGGCACCTCTGACCCCTGGTTGAGACCTCCTGACTCCTAGATAGGCACCTCTGACCCCTGGTTGAGACCTCCTGTCTCCCGACTGGGGCACCTCTGACCCCTGGTTGAGACCTCCTGTCTCCCGACTCCTGACTGGGGCACCTCTGACCCCTGGTTGAGACCTTCTTTTTCCCAACTCCTGGCTGGGACCCTCTCTCCAAAATGGGAGCCCTGAGCTATCCTCGGGCTTGGTTTTCAATGACCGTGCACACCTGTGTACTCACACAGACTGCAGGCATCCAGCAAAATCCACACAAATGATTGAATGATCTGTCCCACCAAAGGCTCTTTGGAACCTTCAAGCTCCAGGCCCCAATTCAGATATACAGAATCCATAGAAAGACAAAAACACAGCTTTCTCCACTCAAACGATAGTCTGGAATTTCAAATTAAGCTTCATAGAGAATCCTGTGTCATTGTCTCGTACATGTTCACAGTGGCAGGGCCTTGTATTGTCACAATACTTACCTTTTTCAGAAACCTTTAGGCCTATTACGTGACGCACAGGGTCCACTACGCCTCTTCTCTGGCACTGGTTGGTTCTCAGTGGTGGAGAATTATTGCTGATGAGAAGACGTCAGTGCCATCTGCATCGTTACACTGTGAATGCGGAGTGCCATCATCCATAATGCCTTGCACTCACACTATGTCCTCAGGCTTCTGGCTAAACCCATCAGTCTTCAGATCAGCAGAGGTGCCTCTAGACGCGTGTTGTTGGATTGTGGTGCGTCTATAGATGGATCTGAGTTGAGATTTTGGATGAACTATAAAAAAAAAGCTTTATTTTGCTGAAAAGACGCGTTTCATGGCCCACAACTGCCACTTCCTCAGTTTAGGGTGATATACAAAAATCTGAGGGTACAAATTACAGAGAGCATAGCTCATATAAAATGTAAAACAATTCAAACTCATTTAATATTTTACATGGGCTATGCTCTATGTAACTTGTACCCTCAGACTTTTGTACATCACCTTAAACATAAGAAATGGCAGTTGTGAGCCACAAAATGCTTATTTTTCATGAAATAAAACTCTTTGCATGAAAAGAGGAACTGCCGTTCTCCTGAGCAGCCTGTGCTACATAGAAGTAGGCTAAGGCTACATGTCTCCACCAAACCACGCCCCCGCTGATGCGTTTCATCCTGCCCACATGGGGCTTAGTCATAGGGAGAGCAGGGGGTCCCTGTATTCATGCATGAGTTACCCACTGGATTGGTACACAGACTCGCCTCCAACGCTGGAGCCTCTGACACGACGAAGCAAAGCCCTGCCTCCACCAAGATGGCCGCCTCCATTCAGAGACAGTGCAGAACAGAGAATAGTAAGTCAGCAATAAGAAAAGATCAGCTGCAGGGAGCCCACAGGCCGTACTGGTGAATCGCCCTTTACCCTTGGCCTGTCTTTGGGTACAGCTTCCAGATTTCAGTTCCTCTTTAACCACTTGCCGACATCGCAATAGCTGAATTACGGCTACAGCGTGGATGTCCGGTTCTGTAAGGGCGTCTATTGATCTCGTCTCAGAACCTTGCCTCCTGGGCGCCCGCTGTGCTGCGCATCTGGTGCACTCTGTGATTTCTGTATCCTTTGGACACAGCTGATCACAGATCGGGGGGAAAAGAGCAAATCGCAGCTAATCATGACATAAATACACACTGGTTATCAGCATTTCTTTCCTCACGCTGACAGGGAGAGGAGAGCAGGTAACCAGCTTATGTGAAAAAGTCATCAGTGTCCTGATTATCAGTGCAGCCCCAACAGTGCCCATCAGTGCTGCCTATTAGTGCAATCAGTGCTGTCACTTATCAGTGCCGCCTCATCAGTGCCCATCAATGTAGCCTATCAGCGCCCATCAGTGCTGCCCAGGGCTGCTGGAAGAAATCACGAGGCCCTGTACTGCCTACCTGGCAGGGCCCCCTCCCCCCCGAATATATCAAGACAATATTTTCACAAAAAATACACTAAAATCATTATTAGCGGACACAAATATAACATTGAACTTGTGTGAGTTAGCGCTTTTTAATTGTTTTTTTTACATGTAAAAGAAAAATTATAATTTACTTTAAAACGTTAAAAATGTTTACAATTATTTTATTGTACAATTTTTATAAAATGTATTTATTACAATGTGTAATTTTTTTTTTTTATTTGTTATTTTTTTACAGGACAGGGACGCCTGCAGCGCTGCAAGAAGGGGGGGGGGGTGGCACAGTGAAAGTGGGGCACATGGAGACGGGGGATCACAAGCAGGCAGAACAGGGAGGGGGATCGGTGTGGGAGAAGCAATTACAAGAATGATGCCCTGTGCCTGTGTCTCTCCCTGCAGCAGCTGGAAGCTGGCAGGAGTGGGGAAAACTGTCTTTCAGCTGCTGCCAAGAGCCGCACAGGGCTTTCTTCTGTAATTGCCCCTCTGCCCGACTGCACCGATTCCCCATGCTGTTGGGGCCCCCCTGTGTGCCCCGCTCCCTACAGGAGGACTGGTGCCCCCCCCCCCTATCAGTGGCCTTGGTGCTGCCCATCAGTGCCCATTAGTGACACCTATCAGTGAATCCTCATCAGTGCCATCTCATCAGTGCCCATCAATGTAGCCTATAAGTGCCCATCAGTGCAGCCTCATAAGTGCCCATCAGTGTAGCCTCATCATTGCCCATCAATGTAGCCTATAAGTGCCCATCAGTGTAGCCTCATCATTGCCCATCAATGTAGCCTATAAGTGCCCATCAATGTAGCCTATAAGTGCCCATCAGTGTAGCCTCATCAGTGCCCATCAATATAGCCTATAAGTGCCCATCAGTGCAGCCTCATCATTGCCCATCAATGTAGCCTATAAGTGCCCATCAATGTAGCCTATGGGTGCCCATCAGTGCAGCCTCATCAGTGCCCATCAATGTAGCCTATAAGTGCCCATCAGTGTAGCCTCATCAGCGCATATCACTAAAGGGGAAAAATTACCTGTTTGCAAAATAGGAACTATGAAAAATGTTGTTTTTTTCCCCCAAAATGTTTGGTCTTTTCTCCTTTTTATTTAGCAAAAAAAAAAAAAAACCCAGTGGTAATTAATTACCACCAAAAGAAAGCTCTATTTATGTGAAAAAATAACAATTTCCTATATGTACAGTGTTGTATGAAAAAAGTGCACAATGTTGGGAATGACGCTATCACTTAAAATATT
Organism: Pelophylax lessonae; assembly: GCF_965119305.1. Taxonomy (NCBI): domain Eukaryota; kingdom Metazoa; phylum Chordata; class Amphibia; order Anura; family Ranidae; genus Pelophylax; species Pelophylax lessonae. The sequence continues at coordinate 4,559,744 of NC_138779.1, forward strand.
CAATAATAAAGGTGTATATTGTGCGCATTAGTAAAAAACATAAAACATCCGTATTCGGTAAGGTGCATATAGTGCACACAGTGCATGTGCCCCTTTAAATACAAAAGTGCTTACGTGCTGATTAAAAACTTCAGTAAACAATGCATGGGCTGTGTTTAGTGTACCATAACATATATCACATATGTAATATAAAGTGCTGAATGCTAGTATAGCAAAAACCACATGAGTGATAATGTGCTTTTTAGATGTTCGATATGGCGCCTGTGGATCCCCACAGATAGCACCGCTGCTTACCGCACACGTAAGGCAGGTGACTCAGTCGTTCCTCGGTCACTAGAACACAAAAGAAGCCTCCATTGCGTAGTGTATGGTAGTTGTGTTTAAAGCAAGTAGCATCCACTCACATTTAGGGAGTTCACTATCAGTGTAGGTGTTGGCCGCGATGCTTCCGCGTTCCAACGGCTCAAACCACCGTTACCGGAAGTGACGTACTGACGTAACAAACCACGCCTCGTTAGCGCAGCAGGTAGCACGTCAGTCTCATAATCTGAAGGTCGTGAGTTTGATCCTCACACGAGGCACTGATCTCAAACGCTTTTCTAGGGCATGGTTTGTTACGTCAGTACGTCACTTCCGGTAACGGTGGTTTGAGCCGTTGGAACGCGGAAGCATCGCGGCGAACACCTACACTGATAGTGAACTCCCTAAATTAGAGTGGATGCTACTTGCTTTAAACACAACTACCATATACTACGCAATGGAGGCTTCTTTTGTGTTCTAGTGACCGAGGAACGACTGAGTCACCTGCCTTACGTGTGCGGTAAGCAGCGGTGCTATCTGTGGGGATCCACAGGCGCCATATCGAACATCTAAAAAGCACATTATCACTTACGTGGTTTTTGCTATACTAGCACTCAGCACTTTATATTACATATGTGATATATGTTATGGTACACTAAACACAGCCCAGCATTGTTTACTGAAGTTTTTAATCAGCACGTAAGCACTTTTGTATTTAAAGGGGCACATGCACTGTGTGCACTATATGCACCTTACCGAATACGGATGTTTTATGTTTTTTACTAATGCGCACAATATACACCTTTATTATTGAATATTTTAAGTGATAGCGTCATTCCCAACATTGTGCACTTTTTTCATTTTTACTACCTCAGTGGTAGGTTGGAGGCAGCTAACATCACAATATTTAACCTAAAGTACTGAAAACTCCATAGCTCTGGTAACAACCCTATCTCATACCTACAGTGTTGTATGACCGCGCAATTGTCATTCAAAGTATGACAGCGCAGAAAGCTGGAAACTGGCCTGGGCAGAAAGGGGGTGAAAGTGCCCGGTATTGAAGGGGTTAAGAACATAATCCACACACTCTGTAAAAAGTCCTCCGGCGCAGATTCAGAAACAATCATTTGCATGAAGTCACAGAGGGATCGCGTCGCTAAGATCCTTTCATACGCGACTCTTCCTTCCTGCTTGCCATCCTCATTCGCTCGATCTGCTTTCACTAAAACAGGGATTAATATGAATTATTTACCTGCAAACCATTGTTCTCCACTTCAGCGTTTCTGTCCCCAGACATAACGCGCTGAATTACGGCGAGAGTCATCGCTGTCTGTTCCGATGGCAGAACTTCATGAAAAAAATATGAAAGCTGAAAATCGACTCATTAATCATGAATTAGCAAAAAAAAAAAAAATCCTATTTTCTCTTACGTCCTCCGACAGTCGCCGCCTCTTCATATTCGTCACTATTGGGGTTATTGACCTTTGCTCCGTAGGAGTGCTAGGCAACAGAATATATTAATATCAAAGCTTTTAGCATATCTCACCCCCAGGGGGTGGTCCCCTCAGTCAATACCTCCCTACTTCCTGCATACCAACTCAGTTTCATATGCCTAGCTCAGGAGTGCAGGCTGTTCCTATGCTGGGGCTCCTAGTCTCAGCTTCTTTTCTCTTTTTTGATTTTATTTGAAGTTTTTTCTCTTTCTTTTACTTAGCTGTTTATTTCCAGCTTTAGTTAGTTCTTCTGATGAAGATGATCGTGCGGAGCTGAGTCTCAGTCTGGCCACCCTGGATCTCAGGGCTCTGGGCCAGGGGCTTCCCAGCCTGCCATCGAGCGTTCAGCTTAGGTTTTGCCCTGGCACATTGAACGACCCATCCCTGTTCGCTGCAGGGATGCTATCGGTGAGGTGGCTACCTCACTGGACGCCATTGCGGTTTCGCACCGCAACTCCATTGCGTCATGCTTGCAACACTCCCTGTCCTCAGTACTGCGGTTTGGTCGCTGGAGCAGGCTCCCCACGCCATCCGGACTGGTAAGTGTAACTCTATGTGGGGACCTGTCTTTTTTGGGTGTCAGTCTGGGACTGTGTGACCCTGCATGTCTGTGTGGCTGCTGTGCTCCCTGTCAGCTCCTTTGTGCACTTGCTGCCTGTGTGTGGGCTGTGAGGGGGGGCTCTCCCGCTCTGCTGGGTGTCATATGAATGCAGTAAGAATTTAGACATGCTGTGCGGCGATCGCTGCGACGATCCGCCATTTTTCTGGGACAAACATTATGGTGGCAGGTCCTGTGAGGTACTGCACACGTTTTTGGCGCCAAACTCCGCCATTTTGAGCGGCGATCGATCCCACATGTCAGCGCCATGTTCTCCTTGCCCAGGGTTTTGTCCTCAGCCGAGCGGCCATGTTTGTGGAGCCTTGCAGAGGCTTCATAGGGGCGGTCAGTCTTGCATCACTTCCTTTTCCTCTGGGACAGCGATCGGTGCAGCAGCCTGTGTGAGCTCTCCAGGTTTTATATCTCCTTTTTTCCTGTATTCCTTGCCCAGTTTCTTATCCCTGTGGGGGTCAGTGTGTTCAGTGGGTGCGGTGGGCAGCGCTCGCCGCGATCTTAAAGGGGCAGTACCCTTTATTAATTTTTTTGCTGGGGCATGGATTCTCAGGATTGCAAGTTTCCTCCCACCCTGGTGGGGGGCCAAGGGGCTGCTGCTTCCCCCGAGGGGGCTGATCTGGCCACTATTGTGGCAAACTTAGCTGCTCAGGTGCAGATGCTGGTGGCTGATCGATCCACTAAACGGCCCAGGGTGTCTATTTCCTCTGATTCAGAGGGCGATGGAGCTGCTATGGCTGGAGTGCCCTTCTCAGGGTCTCACTCATCCCTAGACCTTGTGGGGTCTGACGGGGAGGCTGAGGTGGAAGGGGTTGATAATTCTCCCCCTGGCTCGTCTGAAGAGCTTGCACTCATGGATGAGTTGGTTGCTTCTATCAAGCAAACGCTGCATTTGCAGGATGAACCATGTCCTCCTGTTTTGATGTCCTCTTATGGGACGCAGAGAAAACGCAAAACATCACAGGTTTTTCCTTGCTCTACGGAATTTCAGCGCGCGGTTGATGAGCAATGGCGCAATTTAAAAAAGCCTTTTGCTGTGCCGAGTAGGTTCAAGCTGCGTTATCCCTTTACACCGGCTACTGATGAGCGTTGGTGTGTACCGCCTCAGGTGGATCACGCGGTGGCGATTTTGAATAAATCAACGGCGATCCCTGCTGAGGATACCCCGGTGTTCCGGGACCCGACGGAAAGGAGATTGGAATCTCTGGCCCGTCATGCCTATACGGTTGCGGGCTTTATGCTGAAGCCTATTTTTGCTTCCATTATGGCAGCCCAGGCTATTGCGGATTGGACGCAGGTGCTCAAGCGCACTCTGGTGGCTGACTCTGCCCCGCCGTCAACTTTGGCTATGGTGGATCAGATTCATCAGGGTGTCATGTATTTGTGTGATGCGGACTTGGATTTAGTCCCTTTGGCGGCGCACCTTTCCAGTGTGGCGGTCTTGAACCGTCGCCTGATATGGTTGAAATGTTGGTCGGTTGACCAATCTTCTCGCAAGACTCTGGCAAATTTGCCCTATGCGGGATCCCGCCTTTTTGGCGAATCTTTGGATACTCTAATAAAGGGTATTTCTGGGAGTAAGAGCAGTCTCTTGCCCCAATCTCACAAGAATAAGTTTGTTCGTGGTAAGAAGAATGCTTCGTTTAGGCCCTCTCAGGGGGGGGTCCTTTCGTGCCTTTCGGTCGCACTATAAGGGCAAGCCCTTCAAAGGCCAAGGCTCCCAGAAGAAGCCGTGGGCGGGTAAGCAGAAGTCCGGCCAGTCCGGATCCGCTGCCCATAACAATGCGGCCTGAAGGGGCGCCCTCACCCAGTTCTGGGGTGGGGGGACGTTTGCTCGGTTTTCTTCAAGCCTGGCTGGACCGCATTCGGGACAGGTGGGTTCAGGAAATCGTTCGATCTGGATACAAGATCGAGTTTCTCTCTCGGCCGGCGGGCAGATTTTTCCCCTCAAACCTTCAGCTGACTCCGGAGCGCTTGCAGGATCTGCACCTGGCAGTGCGGGACCTGCGGGCCCAGGGAGTGGTGGTTCCGGTGCCTCATCGGGACAGATTTCGGGGGTTCTATTCCAATCTGTTCACTGTGCCCAGAAAGGAGGGCAAAGTACGTCCGATTCTGGACTTGAAAGCTCTGAACCGCTTTGTGCGGGTCCGCAAGTTTCGCATGGAATCCCTGCGCTCGGTGGTGGCTGCCCTGGTTCCGGGGGAATTCATGGCCTCCATCGACTTGAAGGATGCGTACCTACACATCCCCATTTTCGAGGGTCACCAGAGGTACCTTCGATTTGCCATTGCGGAGGATCATTATCAATTCGTGGCGTTACCCTTCGGTCTCGCCTCGGTTCCGCGGGTTTTCACCAAGGTGCTCGCGCCGGTTCTGGCTTTACTGAGAGCCCAGGGCATCTCTGTCTTGGGGTATCTGGACGATATCCTGATTCGGTCCGCGACCAATCAGGGTCTGGTGAACGACCTGTCCATCACGATGCAGACTCTGCAGGAATTCGGCTGGACGATAAATTTTCCAAAATCGACGTTGTGTCCGTCGGTTCGTCTTCCCTACCTGGGGATGATTCTGGACTCTGTTCAGGCGAAGGTCTTCCTGCCGGAAGACAAGCTTTGGACACTTCAGTGCGAAGTCAGGTCCCTCAGGGACAATCAGTGCTCGTCCCTCCGGACGTGTATGAGGTGTCTGGGGTTGATGGTTTCGGCTTTCGAGGCGATTCCCTTCGCCCAGTTTCACACACGGGAGCTTCAGGCGGAGGTTCTGGCCGTATGGGACGGGCGTCCGCAATCTCTGGATCTGCGGATTTCGTTGAGCCGCCACACCCGAAGGGGTCTTTTGTGGTGGCTCCAGTCCCCGGGGGTGTCGGGGGGCAAGTCCTTTCGTCCCTTGTCATGGACAGTGATCACCACGGATGCCAGCCTGTCGGGCTGGGGTGGTGTTCTGGGCGTTTTGTCCGCCCAGGGAACTTGGTCGGAGGAGGAATCCTCCCTTCCGATCAACATTCTGGAATTGCGAGCGATAAATCTCTGTCTTCTGCGTTGGACGGACAGGCTTCAGGGCCGTCCAGTTCGGGTGCAGACGGACAATGCCACAGCGGTGGCCTACATCAACCACCAAGGGGGCACCAGGGGTGCCCGAGCGGCTCGGGAAGTAGCCGACATTCTGTCTTGGGCCGAGACGCACGTCCCGGCGATCTCTGCAGTTCACATTCCGGGGGTGGAAAACTGGCAGGCGGATTATCTTAGCCGCCAGACCCTGGACCAGGGGGAATGGTCCCTTCACCCAGATGTCTTCCAGATATTGTGCGCGAAGTGGGGGTCCCCAGATGTGGACCTGTTCGCGTCTCGTCTAAATCACAAGGTGGAAAGGTTCGTGGCAAGGACGCGCGATCCTCGGGCAGACGCCTCGGACGCGTTGGTGACGCCCTGGCATCAGTATCGTCTGATGTATGCCTTTCCACCGATTCAGCTGCTGTCCAGGTTCCTTCGCAGGTTGGCCTCGGAACTGAAAACGGTGATTCTGGTGGCACCGGACTGGCCTCGCCGGTCTTGGTACGCAGACCTCGTGAATCTGGCGGTCGACGCTTCGTGGCGTCTGCCTCTTTGAGCAGACCTTTTGTCTCAAGGACCGATATTCCATCCTGCTTTACAGTCGCTGGCTTTAACGGTCTGGCTGTTAAAAGCCAGGTCTTGAAGGATAGGGGTCTCTCCCCTGAGGTCATTCCCACTTTGATCAAGGCCAGGAAGTCCTCTTCAGGGAAGATTTACTACCGTACTTGGAAGGCGTATTTTGCATGGTGTGAGTCCAGGGGGTATTCCCCTCGCTCATACTCGGTGTCGAGAGTATTGGCTTTCCTTCAAACGGGCGTGGACCAGCGTTTGGCGTTGGCCACGATTAAGGGTCAGATTTCTGCGCTGGCCGTTCTTTTTCAACGTCCTGTGGCGTCTAACTCTTTGGTTAGCACCTTTGTTCAAGGGGTGCGACATTTGGACCCTCCTAGGAGGGAGCCTTTGCCTCCATGGGATTTGAACCTTGTTCTGTCCGCGTTGCAACATGCTCCTTTTGAAAATATCGAGGAGATCTCGTTGTCTTTGTTGTCGACTAAATCCTTTTGTAAGTCGGATTCTCTCTTTGTCCTTCCTGAGGGACCTCGGAAAGGGCATGGCGGCGTCGGCTTCTACCATCGCCAAATGGATCAGACAGACCATTGAGCAGGCCTATGCTTTGAAGGGGAAGGTTCCTCCTGTGCCTGTGAAGGTGCACTCTACCAGATCTCTGAGTACGTCTTGGGCCTGTCATCATCGGGCTTCTGTGGCCCAGGTGTGTAAGGCGGCGACTTGGTCGTCCGTTCACACCTTCTCCAAATTTTACAAAGTGGATGTTCAGGCATTGGCAGATACTTCCTTTGGCCGCAAAGTTCTTAGTGCGGCAGTGCCTTAGGGTCCCTTGTTTGGGCCCTTGGCTGTTGGGGTGTTTTTACCCCTAGGTTACTTGTTTTTTCCTGGGTTGTTGCTCCTGTTGAGCACGTTTTCCTGTTGCCCAGTTGGTTCTCTTACTTTGGTAAGGTTCCTTTCTCTGATGTGGGTATTGCGTTGCTTTAAGCGCGGCTGCTGTTTTCCCGCCCCTCATGTCTACACTGCTATGGGACGTCCTCAATAGTGACGAATATGAAGAGGCGGCGACTGTCGGAGGACGTAAGAGAAAACTGAATTTTTGTAAAATCTTACCTGTAAAATTCCTATTCTCTGAGTCCTCCGACAGTCGCCGCCCCCGCCCCTCTTTTGGGGTTTGTTTGTATACTCTACTGCTATTCTACTGAAACTGAGTTGGTATGCAGGAAGTAGGGAGGTATTGACTGAGGGGACCACCCCCTGGGGGTGGGATATGCTAAAAGCTTTGATATTAATATATTCTGTTGCCTAGCACTCCTACGAAGCAAAGGTCAATAACCCCAATAGTGAAGAATGTGAAGAGGCGGCGACTGTTGGAGGACTCAGAGAAAGGAATTTTACAGGTAAAATTTTACAAAAATTCCGTTATTAGGCTGTTATAATATCTGTTGCATGTGTGGAAAATGATTCCTTACTTGTGAGCCGTCATCCCAGTGCTCCCCTCTGATATAGAGCTGTATGGACAGACTGGCATCGTTCTCAGGGTCTGTATGTATTGCTCTGTGTCACAGCCCCGCCCACCTGAAAAATACTTAAAGGGTATGTAAACGCCGAACAATGAACTTCTCTTATTTGGTCCCTTATGGTCTATTCACCTCATGAGTCCCAGTATTAGGATCAAGGACTTTAAAACACACTCTAGTTTGCTATAGTAGCCAGGATTGTGTGTACTTGTGTAATGTTATCTGTTGGCTTTCAGGTGGAAGTGATTCAGGCGGCTTTGAGGCTGCTTGATTACTTCAACAACCAGTACAACATGGCCCCCCACCCATGTGTGTGACCCCCCTCTCTATCTATTCCCTGGCTCCATTGTCTCATCTGCAGGTCTGGGGTAGCCATAGAGGATGTCACTTCCTGATCCAAAGTGGTAATTTCCCAAGGCTGCAGGCCCTGGTAGGGCGGAGCATCCTGGTCCCAATTGGTCATTTCCTAAGGCTGCCGACACTGGGTAGGGTGGAGCATCCTGGTCTGAAACGGTCATTTCCCAAAACTGCCGGCACTGGGTAGGAGGCAGCTTCCTGGTCTGAAACGGTCATTTCCCAAAACTGCCGGCACTGGGTAGGGACGAGCTTCCTGGTTCCAAGGGGTAATTTCCTAAGATGGCTGGAACACTGGGTAGGGCGGAGCTTGCTGGTCTCAAGTGGTCATTTCCCAAGACTGCCGTCATTGGGTAGGGTGGAGCTTCCTGGTCCCAAGTGGTAATTTCCCAAGACTGCTGACACTCGGTAGGGCGGAGCTTGTTGGTCTCAAGTGGTCATTTCCCAAGACTGCCGGCACTGTGTAGGGCAGAGCTTCCTGTTCCAAAGTGGTAATTTCCCAAGATTGCTGAAACTTGGTAGGGCAGAGCTTCCTGGTGCAAAGTGGTCATTTCCAAAGACTGTTGATGCTGGGTAGGGCAGAGCTTCCATGTTCAAAGTGATCATTTCCCAAGACTGCTGGAAGTCGGTGGGGTGAAGCTCACTGGTCCGAAGTGGTCATTTTCCGAAACTGCCGGCACTGGGTAAAACAGAGCTTCCTGGCCCCAAGTGGTCATTTCCTGAGACTGCCGACCAGGAAACAGCTAATGGAGCATGATCTGTGCTCCATTGGTTCAGTAGAATATGGGGAGACATCAGGGGTCTAATAGATCTCTGATGACTTCATAAACAGAACCTATCACAACCTACAGTATATGCTATCACATTGGGGGGGGCTATTGGTCACATTTATGGGATAGCATAGTATGTTAAAAAAAAAAACATTTTAAACATTTAAAGTGACAAATAGAAAAAAAAATGTAAAGCACCCCCACCCTCACACACTAGCCTGCAATTGGCTCACAAATATTAAACACGCACCAGAGTGAAATCAATAATTCTGGGCCGATTATTGACCTTTAACTCTATACTGATGATCGGTAGGGGCTTTTGAAGTGATTGTAAAGGCTCAAGGACACGCAATTGTCGTTCAAAGTGCGACAGCACTGAAAGTTAAAGTTGGCTTTGGCAGGAAGGTGGTGAAAGTGCCCGGTATTGAAGTGGTTCCATTTTTGGGGAGCGGTGAAGATTTCTCCAGATGAGGGACAGGAGTCCATTTTTGTCTTTTTTTTTGCTTGCAGGTCTAACTTTCTATATAGGGACAGGTGCTGTAATATAGTATGGTTGGTATCTGCTGTTCAGTCCTCTGCATACACTCCTCTATGGGGATATTTACCTTTGTAGGGTAACTTAGGAACCGCCGCTGTGTTTCTATGTGACTTTGTATCCTATTTATCTTCTCTACAATGCCAGTCATTGCTGTTTGTTTGATTTGGGCGTTCCGATATTTCCTAATAACTTTGTTCTGTAAACCGATCATCATATATCTTATCTTGTGATGTCGGTAAAGCGTGCAAATATAGACCATCTAGTCTAGCAAGGGCTTGTTTACACTTACAGTTGTGGGGGGGGGGGGGGGGGTAGAGGTAAGATTAGTGTGCTTTTGCTGCATTTTTGGCGCCTTTTCCCAACCACATCCCCTGAAGGCAGCTGCCGCGATGCCTTGCTTTGTGACTGCAGAAAAAACTGGATTTTTGACTTAACGTAAAATCCTTTTCTCTTAAGTTCATTGATGGATGCAGTCCTCTGATCCATATAAGTAGAGCTTGGTATGCCGACCTGGTCAGGTTAGCTGCAGGCGCTCCATAGAGACTTCCTCTGAGGGAGGATTTATTGTCTCCAGGGCCAATCTTCCATCCTGCTTTACGGTCGCTGGCTTTTTTGGCTTGGGCGTTTAAAGCCAGGGGAAGAAGGACGGGGGATTGTCTGCTTCAGTGATTCCCACCCTGCTTAAAGCGTGGGAAGCGACTTCTAGGATGATTTTTCATCGTACGAGAAAGTCGTATATTGCGTGGTTAGAGTCTCTTTGGGCTCTCCCTCGCTCTTACTTGGTGGCCCAGATCCTGGCTTTCCTTCAACGGGGAGTTGATCATAAGTTGGCCTTGAGTACAATCAAGGGTGAGGTTTCGGCTTTGGGAATTTTCTTCCGAAGGCCGTTGGCTGCCCGTTCCCTGGACTCCTTCCAGGGGGTGTGACACTTGGTACTTCCGGTGCGACCTCTCTCACCAACTGAGGACCTTGATTTGGTGCAATCGGTTCTTCGTGAACCTCCTTTTGCAGGGGGTATCCCCTGCTTACCTTATTACAGAGGTCGGCCTTCTTGGTAAGCCAACAAAGCCAGTGACCGTAAAGCAGGATGGAAGATTGGCCCTGGAGACAATAAATCCTCCCTCAGAGGAAGTCTCCATGGAGCGCCTGCGGCTAACCTGACCAGGTCGGCGTACCAAGTTCTACTGATATGGATCAGAGGACTGCATCCGTCAATGGACAATAGAGAAATTTATGTTTCCCATCACGTTTGGCCAAATGCAACCCAGTCAAGAAAATGGGGCTGGCGCCACAACCAGCCTGCAACCGTGTGTAGCACTGTCCCTGTAGGGCCTGCTGGAAGATGACTGGACAGGCTCCTCTGATTACCAGCACACGGTTACCTTGAGATATAGTTCATAAATCCCTTCCTTACTCCTGATGGTTCATCACTCAAATAAACAGTCTAGGGGTGTTGTTTTTTTTAATGTTTATTTGGAACTGGGATAGGAGAAAGGGAATAGTGGGATACTCCAGTTGAATTATTCACATTAGTTGAGGACTTCTATCTTCAAGCCTTCAGAACACTCTCACTAGCATCCCCTTTCAACCGACACCCGTCCACTGACTATCCTAGGAGCAGGGGTGGCCCCCATCAGGTCAGGCCCCTTGACACGAGATTCTGTACTCACTGTACTGAAGAGCCAGATCCTCCAGTGTCTCCCCTCTCAGTTAGCTTCTCTGAACCTCTGGGTTCAGTTCCTCACTGCTACTCTCCAGGCCCTCAGGACGACCCCCTGAGGCCGAATGGCACCTCTACTAAATAAATAAATAAATAAATATTAACAGCACTTGGTATATAAATGTGTACATAAATATATGAGGTATATACTAAATATAACGTGACCAAAGTGCTAGAAATAAAGTGCCAAATGCATATAATCCATATAAGAATGAAAGTGCAAAAAAAAAATATATATATATATACATATATGTATGTATATATATATATATATATATATATATATATATATATATATATATATATATACACACACAATAAATGTGTAAAAATATAAAAAATACAAGAAACATTTCAAATTTCATAAATTTTACAATAATCCAATAAAAACGTTCATATATTGTCCAACAACCAGTGCAAAAGTGCTCAAACTGTGTTGGTGTTCCTTTAATTTCTTTGTGGTGAATAAAGTGCTCATCATTGCCAAGGTGCCACACCCCCACCCCCCTTGCACCCTACTCACCAAAAATAAAGACCCTCAGTTGGGTTGAATGTGGGTATTTTGAGGTGAGTACAGGGTCCCGGGTATTTGATGTCCATATCATCCAAACAAAATGGAAACAGGCTGCTTAATCCACACTGCCACAAGTGTAGAAAGGGGTTAAGTCTCTTGCTCTTTTACTTCCTAACAAGACGACTTGGTGGATGATAACTTATCTTCAGGACACTCTCACTAGCATCCCCTTTCAACCGACATTCTTCTTCTGTCCTAGTAGCAGGGGTGGCCCCCATCAGGTCAGGCTCCTTGACACGAGATTCTGTACTCACTGTACTGCAGAGACAGATCCTCCAGTGTCTCAGTCAGCTTCTCTGAACCTTTGGGTTTAGTTCCTCGCTGCTACTCTCCAGGCCCTCAGGACGACCCCCTGAGACCGCATGGCACCTCTACAGAGAAGGAGGCAGCCGCCCCCTCCCTCCGGGACTCTGCTATCCAGACGAAAGGCCTATAGCACATGTGCTCCTGGCTTCTATACAGTATCCCAGCATGCACCTAGGCATTGTTTCTTTGCCAAATTACCAGGGCTGTATCAAAAGCCTGTGCACCCATTCGTCAGGGTTCCTCCCACTGTCCAATTTGCCTCCCTATTGGACCATTGTGAAACTCTCTCCAGACAGAACGAGTTGCATCCTGAGCACAATGAGCAGACCTCACTAACAGATCCTGCTCTCTGGTAGGCAGAGAACAATATAGATTTACCTGCAGCCCTTCTGGTAAGCAGACAGAGCTCAAAACTATACTCTGTCACTAGCACCTACCTAGGAGGGTGCTACACGTGTAATGCCAATGAGGAGGGGGAGTCCCCGGAGAGCCGAGGCTCTCATGCACATCACTGGATCGTGATGGGGCTCATGTAAGTATTGGGGGGGGGGGGGGGGTTGCTGCGCACCAAAGGTTTTCTAAATCAAAATATGTGCACAAGCTGCCTGTTAACCACTTGAGCCCTGGGTGCCACTTTTACACAGCCTTGGTCTTAGTCTTGGACCCAATGTTGGAGACATCATCCCTCCCACGTCTCTATGAAACCTCAGGGTTCCAGGACCCCGACCAGAACTTGGGAATCCCAGAGGACACCGGACAAGCAATTTCCTCCACCAAACACACATCTTAGAGACCTTCACCCTGTATGGAGGAGAACTCTGAGTACTACTTACCCCTTCCTCACACAGTGATAGAGCGTTGTACAGTCACAACGCATAGGAGATACCGGGCTGAAGTGGTTAATTCAGAGAATGCATTAAGATAAAAAAAAAAAACTTTAGAACCACTTTCTATCTAAAAAAGGACCTGCGTGTCATATAATATTAGTATGATATTGTCCTCAGACTAATACTATATGACATGCAGGACCTTTTCAGATACTCTAAAGTGGTTCTGTGGGTGTCTATGGACACACACAGCCTGGCTCAGGAGTGCACATGCATAGGTTCCTCTGTAGCACCCAGCTTGCTAAAGAGGCATTGGAAGGAGGGGGAAGCTGACAGCGCCAGCGGGGGGACTTCCAGAGCAAAAAAAATAAAAAAAAATATATATATATACACTTTTAGTATCACTTTAATCCTGTTACTATACCTTCACCTGTTTCTTTACACTCCTCTGCTAAGTGCTTTATGTACATTTCATACCAATATCTCCTCTGGCTTCTAATTGTACAGTGCATCAGGAAAGCATTCACAGTACTTCACTACTGATTAAATTAATTATTTTCCTTAAAATTCTACAAACATCCCATAATGACAACATGAAAGAAGTTTGTTTGGATTCTTTGCAAATTTATTAAAAATAAAAAAAGGAAAAAAATCCCATGTACATAAGTATTCACACCCTTTGCTCAATACTTTGTTGAAGCTCCTTTGGCACCAATTACAACAGCCTCAAGTATTTTTGAGTATGATGCTACAAGCTTGGCACTCCTATTTTTGGGCAGTTTCTCCCATTCTTCTTTGCAGGACCTCTCAAGCTCCATCAGGTCGGATGGGGAGCCTCTTACTAGGCACCCCCTCTAACACTTCAGGGTCCTCTGACTAGGCACCCCCTCTAACACTTCAGGGTCCTCTGACTAGGCACCCCCTCTAACACTTCAGGGTCCTCTTACTAGGCACCCCCTCTAACACTTCAGGGTCCTCTGACTAGGCACCCCCTCTAACACTTCAGGGTCCTCTGACTAGGCACCCCCTCTAACACTTCAGGGTCCTCTGACTAGGCACCCCCTCTAACGCTTCAGGGTCCTCTGACTAGGCACCCCCTCTAACACTTCAGGGTCCTCTGACTAGGCACCACCCCCTCTAACACTTCAGTGAACAGCTCCCTTCAGCTCTTCACTGACTGAGGTAGCTCCTTGGAACTGTTTGTGCTGCTGCAACTCTTACACGCACACTGTACACATTAACTCTTCAGGGCCCAACTGCTGGCACCCCTTTTACACTTCAGGGTGCTCTGACTAGGCATCCCCTCTAACACTTCAGGGTCTTCTGACTAGGCACCCCCTCTAACACTTCAGGGTCCTCTAACTAGGCACCCCCTCTAACACTTCAGGGTCCTCTGACTAGGCACCCCTCTAACACTTCAGGGTCCTCTGACTAGGCACCCCCTCTAACACTTCAGGGTCCTCTGACTAGGCACCCCCTCTAACACTTCAGGGTGCTCTGACTAGGCACCCCCTCTAACACTTCAGGGTCCTCTTACTAGGCACCCCCTCTAACACTTCAGGGTCCTCTGACTAGGCACCCCCTCTAACACTTCAGGGTCCTCTGACTAGGCACCACCTCTAATGCTTCAGGGTCCTCTGACTAGGCACCCCCTCTAACACTTCAGGGTCCTCTGACTAGGCACCCCCTCTAACACTTCAGGGTCCTCTTACTAGGCACCCCCTCTAACACTTCAGGGTCCTCTGACTAGGCACCCCCTCTAACACTTCAGGGTCCTCTGACTAGGCACCCCCTCTAACACTTCAGGGTCCTCTGACTAGGCACCCCCTCTAACGCTTCAGGGTCCTCTGACTAGGCACCCCCTCTAACACTTCAGGGTCCTCTGACTAGGCACCACCCCCTCTAACACTTCAGGGTCCTCTGACTAGGCACCCCCTCTAACACTTCAGGGTCCTCTGACTAGGCACCCCCTCTAACACTTCAGGGTCCTCTGACTAGGCACCCCATCTAACACTTCAGGGTCCTCTGACTAGGCACCCCCTCTAACACTTCAGGGTCCTCTGACTAGGCACCCCCTCTAACACTTCAGGGTCCTCTGACTAGGCACCCCCTCTAACACTTCAGGGTCCTCTGACTAGGCACCCCCTCTAACGCTTCAGGGTCCTCTGACTAGGCACCCCCTCTAACGCTTCAGGGTCCTCTGACTAGGCACCCCCTCTAACACTTCAGGGTCCTCTGACTAGGCACCACCCCCTCTAACACTTCAGGGTCCTCTGACTAGGCACCCCCTCTAACACTTCAGGGTCCTCTGACTAGGCACCCCATCTAACACTTCAGGGTCCTCTGACTAGGCACCCCCTCTAACACTTCAGGGTCCTCTGACTAGGCACCCCCTCTAATACTTCAGGGTCCTCTGACTAGGCACCCCCTCTAACACTTCAGGGTCCTCTGACTAGGCACCCCCTCTAACACTTCAGGGTCCTCTGACTAGGCACCCCCTTTAACACTTCAGGGTCCTCTGACTAGGCACCCCCTCTAACACTTCAGGGTCCTCTGACTAAGCACCCCCTCTCACACCTCAGGGTCCTCTGACTAGGCACCCCCTTTACACTAGCTGGCTCCTGGATCCCTGGGACCTTCACCGGAGTGGTCCCCTTTACGCTAGGCAAACCCCCAGGGGCAGTTACAGTACTCACGAACTTGGAATGCTTTCCTGGAGCTGAACCCCCTCTACTCCGTAGGTCCTCGGCACACTGGATCCTCTCTGCAGCTCAGCTCAGCTCTCTCCGTACTCTCAGGCAGCCACCCCGAGACACCCGATCCTTCTGACAGGAGGAGAGACAGCCGTACTCTCCTTCATGGGACTCTGCTTCCCGCCAAAGACAATGCGTCATGCGTTCCCCTCAAACCTATAACCACTCCCAGAATCTTCTGCGGCAGAATCTGCCTTCTGGGGTAGATACAGGCCTGAATGTGTCTCTGATTGGCTTTCCTCCACTGCCCAATGAGAATCCTCTCATGGAGCCAGTGGGGAGACTCCCCTCTCAGCAGACACACCTGGGAGACATGACAGCCCAGCTGAAAATCATGGCCCTGCTGTTAGGCAGCCAAGGCCCACTATACTTTTACCTAGCACCTACCCTGTAGGGTGCTACATAACAAAACGTGGAAAAAGTGAAGCGATGTGAATACTTTCCAGATGCACTGTACATGTAAAACATCATCAATTATTTGCTAAAAAAAATTTAGAACTCCCAAACATTTTATATATATATATATATATATATATATATATATATATATATATATATATATATTTTTTTTTTTTTTTAAGCAGATGCCCTAGGGAATAAAATGGTGGGTGTTGCAATTATTTTATGTCCCACAGTCCCAATTTTCCAAACTCATTTTGTTGGGGAAAAATTAATGAGTTTTGGGAAAAATGTATTAATTTTATTGCAAAAAAACAAAAAAAACAATAAAAAGAAAAAAAAAAAAACATGGCTGCAATTTTCCTTTCAGAACCAATACACTTATCTATTTCATCTTTCCGGTGTTTATTGATTCAGCCAGAGCCGTAGTGCCGATGTGTAAACCAAGTCGGCACTTTGAAGTCAGTAAATCCAATCTATATGAGGGTGAAACAAGCAACTGTCCTCTAATCCCACACCGTCCGGGCCATATGTGACCTCATAATTACATTTCTGATTTTTCCGGACTTGTCTCTGAGTCCATAGTGATGGTACAAAGCCTCGTTCTGTAGTAATATGTCCATTTGTTTACATTGATGACATCAATAAATCCCCTAATCCCCCCCGGGATGGATTAGGTAACAGTTGGCGGCTCTGGATATCAGGATTCTCAGGGTACGGATGACCCCGACGGGTTCACCAAGGTGTACAGCTGGCGGGGAACGGCCCACAAATCGGATTTCTCCAATTAAAGCTGAACTAAAGCTATCATTAAAAAAAATAAAAAGGCAATCAGGTAAGTAATTATAGCATCAGAGACTCTGAGTGTCCCTTCCCCTGCCTGCTAGAAGGTTTTATGAATCGGATGTGGACAGCCGCACGTGCGCGGTAGGGATGAGCCGATCTGCTTGGGCTGCATTGCAAGGTTCGCGGTGAGCCACATTGAAGTCTATGGGGGGGATGAATCTTTAACCTATGGGTGCTCAACCTGTGGCCCTCCAGCTGCTGCGGAACTACAAGTCCCATCATGCCTCTGGCTTTAGGAGTCATGCTTCTAACTGCCAGCCTTGCAATGCCTCATGGGACTTGTAGTTCCGCAACAGCTGGAAGGCCACAGGTTGAGCACTCATAGGTTAAAGATTCATCCCCCCCATAGACTTCAATGTGGCTCACCAGAAACCTTGCAAAACAGCCCCAGCAGATCAACTTATCCCTACCGTGCATGTGCGGCTGTCTGCATCCATTAAACAGTTTAAACACTTAAATTCTGAAGGTTTTACCCCCCTTCACGACCATTCAGCACTGCACTACTTTAATTGACGATTGCACGGTCATGCAACGCTGTGCCCAAATTAAAATTATATCTTTTTTTTTTTTTTACACAAATTGAGCTTTCGTTTGGTGCTATTTAATCACCACTGCGTTTTTATTTTTTATTATATAAATGAAAAAAGACCAAAAATTAAAAAAAAAAAAAAAAAAAAAAAACTCCATATTTTCTTTCTGTTATAAAACATATGCGAAAAAAAAAAATAATCGAATTTCTTCAAAAATTTAGGCCAAAATATATTCTGCTACATTTGGTTAAAAAAAAAAATAAATAATAGGTTTTTATGAAAAATATAGTGCCTACTGAAATTTTTATTTATTTTTTTTATATTAGTAATGGCGGCGATCAGAGACTTAAAATGGTACTGATAATTAGAGTCAGAATGCGGCGGCCAATCTGACACTAACTGACACTGAGAGGGACTGACTAACTGCCACTGACATCACCAGTGACATTAACACAGTGATCAGTGATAATGAAATACACCAAGGGTCTCCAAACTTTCTAAACAAAGGGCCAGTTTACTGTCCTTCAGACTTAAGGGGGGCCGGACTGTGACCATTGGAAGTAAAAAAGGTCCCAATGCCAGTGGGAATAAACAATGCCCTATCTTTGGTGTTAGTGGGAGGAATAGTGCCCCATTGTTGGTGTCATTGGGAGGAATAGTGCCCCATCATTGGGACCTATTTTTGGTGTCATTGGGAGGACTTATGCCTCATCTTTGGTGTCATTGGAAGGAATAGTGCTCCATTGTTGGTGTTATTGGGAGGAATTTTGCCCCATTGTTGGTGTAATTGGGAGGAATTGTGCCCCATCATTGGACCCTATTTTTGGTGTCATTGGGAGGACTTATGCCTCATCTTTGGTGTCATTGGGAGGAGCAGTGCCCCATCGATAGTATAATTGGGAGGCATTCTGACCCTTCATTGGTGTCAGTGGGGGACATTATGCCCCATTGTTGGTATCAGTGGTTAAAAATCGTTCCCCCAAGGGCCAGATAAAAGCCAGCAAAGGGTCACAGTTAGGAGACCACTGCTATGCACTATCACTGTACTAATGCCATCTTAGGGTAATCAAGGGGTTAAATGTGTGCCTAACAAAGTGTAATATCTGCTGCTTTTTTTACTACAGATCTCCTTGTCTCTTATCCCTGCTTTGCGGAGATAAGAGAGATCATTCCTTTTGTACAGATGAACAACACAGGGCTCTGGACTGTAATTGGACACAGCCGATCAGCAGGTGAATCATTGGCCGGGACCTGCTGTCAAAATTCTGCTGTGTCCAAACACAGCGGGAGCCGCTGGCCCATACAGGTGTGCCCTGTACCCAGAAGAAGCCAGCAATGTACAGGTCTATAGGAGCCGCCTGTCTGCAGTACAATGCGGGCGGTCCTGAAGAGGTTAATTGCAGCAAGCTATTGTAAATAGAAGGACATGCGAACCAACGCCAAATTGTAAAAAATGGTTTCTCTGCTTAGGGCTAGATTCACACCATACAGGCTGAACGGCGCATGCGTGCATTTCTGCGCATTTTCCATGCGTTACATGTAGGGCTACCCCTTCATTTCATTGGGTTGCCCTATACGTGAAAAACACGCAAAATAAGTTCCTGACCCTTTTTCAAAATTGTGCCGCACCGAACCCAGCACCACGCGGTTTGAGGAGTGAGTTAGCCGGTGCATGAGGGTGCATTAACAATTGATAGCACTGCTGGGTGTCTGCTAAAGGGCATAATGGGGGAAAGCACAATATGGCTGCTTTATAACAAAGGGGTCCCATCATCCATTCCTTCAAACTATTGGCTTTAGTGATTCAGCTAACCCAGGGCAAAGGCACATAAACATGACCCTCTGCACGGAAGAAGGGAGGTCTTTGCAACCCGTGTGAATGGAGGCCCAACATGAACCATAGTGTAAAATAAGGACGTAGCCTTCACCAAAAACAAATAATAAAATGAAGTGCACACATAACACATCTGATCCTGGATGTTCTCTAGGTAATGATTTTTTTATCCAAAGATTTGTCCTTCTGAAAAAATGTGAACAAACATCATGTAGAAGGGGAACCTTTGATGTAAAAGTGACCTCAAGCAAAACAAGTCAAAGAGAAGAGCTGAATAGGCAAATGGTGGAGAATGCGGGCAACGGGAGAACAATGCAGAGTAAAAATCTCTTCCCTGGGGGGGGCTCTTTTTAAGTGGCCACAAACAGCCACACCGCTAAGGTACCGTATCGGATTTGCCATTGCTGCAAAGATCTCAAATCCATACATGATCAATATGCTGCCCAGTTCTCCTTATGGGGCTGGTTTCAAGTTATGCATGCTGCCCAATTCTCCTTGTGGGACTAATTTCACGTTATACATGCTGCCCAATTCTCCTTGCGTGGCTGGTTTCATGTTATGCATGCTGCCCAATTCTCCTTGTGGGGCTGGTTTCACATTATGCATGCTGCCCAATTCTCCTTGCGTGGCTGGTTTCACGTTATGCATGCTACCCAATTCTCCTTGGGGAGCTGATTTTACATTATGCATGCTACCCAATTCTCCTTGCGTGGCTGGTTTCACGTAATGCATGCTGCCCAATTCTCCTTGAGGGGCTGGTTTCACATTATGCATGCTGCCCAATTCTCCTTGAGGGGCTGGTTTCACAATATGCATGCTGCCCAGTTCTCCTTGCATGGCTGGTTTCATGTTATGCATGCTGCCCAAATTCTCCTTGCAGGACTGGTTTCACATAATGCATGATGCCCAATTCTCATTGTGGGGCTGGTTTCACACTATGCATGCTTCCCAATTCTCATTGTGGGGCTAGTTTCACGTAATGCATGCTGCCCAATTCTCCTTGAGAGGCTGGTTTCACGTTATACATGCTGCCCAATTCTCCTTGAGAGGCTGGTTTCACGTTACGCATGCTGCCCAAATTCTCCCTGTGGGGCTGGTTTCACATTATGCATGCTGCCCAATTCTCCTTGCGGGGCTGGTTTCACATTATGCATGCTGCCCATTTCTCCTTGCGGGGCTGGTTTCACACTATGAATGCTGCCCAATTCTCCTTGGGGGCTCATTTTCAATTATGTATTAGTCACCCCAAGCAAAACAAGTCAAAGAGAACAGCTAAATAGGGGCATGGTGGAGAATGTGACACCAAGAGAACAATGCACAGTGAAAATCTCTGCTCGGGGAGAGCTCTCACAAACAGCTGCTCCGCTCTGGTACCGCATCTGATCTGCTATTGCTGCAAAGATCTCAAATCCCTACATAATTAATATGCTGCCCAATTCTCCTTGTGGGGCTAGTTTCACTCTATGAATACTGCCCAATTCTGATTGTGGGGCTGGTTTCATGCTATGCATGCTGTCCAATTCTCCTTGGGGGCTGGTTTTCCATTATGTATAAGTGACCCAGAGCAAAACAAGTCTAAGAGAACAGCTGAAAAGGCAAATAGTGGAGAATGCGGGCAACGGGAGAATAATGCACAGTGGAAGTCTCTGCCCTAAGGGAGAGCTCTTTTCAAGAGGACACAACAAGATCTCAAGTTCCACAGTGAAAATCTCTGCCCCGGGGAGAGCTTTTTTTCAAGTGGCCACAAACAGCCGCTCTGCTCGGGTACCGTATCTAATCTGCCATTGCTGCAAAGATCTTAAATCCATACATGATCAATATGTGGCCCAATTCTCCTTGCGGTGCTGGTTTCTGTTAGATATAACCTTTTTGGGGCTAAACAAAGTACAGGCAGACAGTCTGTTGTTTCACTGAACGCTGCTTTTCTTTCGGAGCAGGAACTATTCTCTTATTACTCTTTTGAGGCATAGACAAAACATGAACTCACAAATGTAACACTGCCATCTAGTGGTCATACAATGTAATAGGCACACAGCAATGACATACAGTGGTTGTTGCTGATTAAATACAAACCTTGTATGCTAACACCCCCACTCAACAACTACTATCTATGTCAATCCCATTTCTGATCTAAGATCCACAAATCTGGTTCTAGCTAGTGGCTTTGTCAAAGCATCAGCAATCATTTTTTCCGACTCACAATACACAAGTACAATCACTTTCTGATCAACTAAGTCATGAATGTAATGATGTCTGACATCGATGTGCTTGGTTCTTCCATTAATTTTCTCACTTGTTGCAAGCTTAATGCAAGCCTGATTATCCTCAAATAAGACGGTAGGTTCTGATGTTGCTTCTCCAAGATCCTTGAGTAATTGCTGTAACCACACAACTTCTTGACTGGCATAAGCTGCAGATATGTATTCAGCTTCTGTAGAGGACAATGCCACTGACATCTGTTTCTTGCTGGACCATGATATAGGACTGTCTCCCAATTTTAATAAGTAACCACTTGTGGATTTGCGTGTGCTGTGATCACCTGCCCAATCGGAGTCCACATATCCCACGAGGTTTAAACCACCACTTGCTGATAGTTTTTAAATTTAAGTCTTTTGTCTGTTTCAGATATCTCATAACTCTTTTGATCGCTTTCCAGTCTCTTTGACGTGGTTTATCAACTCGCCTGCAAAGAAGAGACATGCTGGCTGCAATGTCTGGACGTGTAGTGGTTGCAATGTAGAGAAGTGCCCCCACTGCTTGTCTGTATTGTTCATTGGATGTGAGAAGATCATCTTCTCCTTCTAACTTTGGATAGACTGTATCCATAGGTGTGCTTGCTCCTTTCGCCTCTGTCATGTTGAATTGCTGAAGAATAGATTCAATTTTTGCACTCTGATTCAACAGGAAACTTCCATCTTTCTCACGCTGGATGTCAATTCCAAGATAATATGTCATTTCACCTAGGTCTTTAGTTTCAAAGTGCTTGTTGAGTACTCCTGTTAACTTTGCAATTTCATTGTCGTTTTTGTGAGCAATGATCAGGTCATCTACATAAATTAGCAGATATATCCACTCAGTGTCTACTTGTTTAGCATATAGGCACGGATCAGCTTTGCTTCTTGTAAATCCTTCATTTAGTAGAACTTGATTAATCTTCAGGTTCCATGCTCGAGCTGATTGTTTAAGGCCATAAAGAGATTTATTCAACTTGCAGACAAAATGCTCTTGTCCCTTTTTCAAATATCCTTCTGGCTGTGACATGTAAATTTCTTCTTCAATATCACCATTAAGAAAAGCTGTCTTAATATCGTGATGTTTCACAATCATTGTACGCATGGCAGCCACTGTCATTAGTGTTCTGAAAGTACTTTGTTTAGCAACTGGAGCAAAAGTAGCATCATAGTCCTCACCGAACTTCTGTGAGTAACCTTTAGCAACCAGCCTTGCCTTGTACCGACAGACTTTCCCTTCAGAGTTACATTTGGTTTTAAAAACCCATTTACATCCTATGGCATGTTTACCTTGAGGTATCTCTGAAAGTGTCCATGTCTGGAGATCTTTGAGTGATGTCATTTCTTCATCAGCGGCTTTATACCATACTTGTTTCTCATGCATTGGCAGTTTCTGCATCTCTTTCCATGAACCTGGTTCAGTTTGAACAGCTCTGCGAGCTATGTAAGATAAACGTTCATCAGGAACACCTTTATTGATTCTGGTTGATTTTCTGACTGAAGGTATTTCTGGTTCAGTTTCAGGTTTTGATTCTTCTGCAGTTATTTCTATTTCTGTATCACTTTCCTTATTTTCTTGAGTGACTGATGTTGATTCTTTCTCATTTTGAAAAGTTTGAGTCTGTTGTTCAAACTTTGAGCACACAGAACTTTCATCAATAATCACACTTCTGCTGACTGTTACTTTGTTCGTGTCTTGATGTAAAATCCTGTATCCTTTTTGAGATTCACTGTACCCCACAAGCACACCTTCTTTTGCACATGCATCCCATTTTGTACGTTTTTCTTTTGGAATGTGTACATAGGCTTTACTTCCAAAAATTCTGATGTGTCTTAAATCTGGTTTCCTTTTGTTCCACAGTTCATATGGAGTTTTTGTTGTTGTTTTTCCCGGCAAACGATTTTGAAGATAACATGCAGTTGTGATAGCTTCTCCCCAGTATGTAGTTGGCATATCAGCATCAAATAGCATGCTCCTCCCACTTTCACACAGTGTGCGGTTCATTCTCTCTGCAACTCCATTTTGCTCTGGGTTATATGGAACTGTTGTCTGGAACATAATTCCATGCTTCCTGAGAATGGCTTGTGTTTTACCACTTGTATATTCTGAGCCATTATCTGTTCGTAGTACTCTGGGCATTCCGCCAAAAATATTATTTACTTGAGCGAGATACTCTTCTAATTTCTCTGGCACTTCATCTTTATTGTGAAGTAGAAATACTGTGGTATACCTGGAGTAATCATCAATGAAGGTCAGGAAGTATTTTTTCTTTCCTGGAGTCATAGTATTCATTGGACCACAAAGATCTGAATGTATTAAGTCCAGAGGTTTTTGGGATTTGCTGTTGGTCTGCTTGGGAAAAGGTGTCCTTGCCATTTTTCCTTTAATACAGCTGGTACAAATCATTATGTGATCACATGGATTAATCTTAATACCACTTGCATAGTTATTCTCAACTATTTTATTTATTGTATCAGAATTTCTGTGCCCCAATCGTCTGTGCCAAGTGTGGATGCAGTTTGAATGTTTATCCTCTTTGGCTATTTTAACCATTTCACTGCAGTTCAGCTGATACAGTTCATCTATGATTTTAGCCTTTGCAAGCAAGCAATCCCCTTTTGTTATGATACAACTGTCACCCTGAAATGTGACTACATTGCCTTGGTTAGTGAGTTTCTTTACTGACAAAAGGTTGCTTTCAAGATCTGGCACATACAGAACATTCCTCATATGGATCTTTTTAGTGATATCTGGAGAGATAGGACAGTATAGAAAGCCATCTCCTATTCCCACTGATTTCATAAATTGTCCATTAGCTGTAGTTATCCCTTCTATTTTGCTTTCATCAAGCTGAGTGAAGAAACTTCGGTCATTTGTCATGTGACTTGTAGCACCTGAGTCCACACACCATGCTTGCACAGAGGTGACACCATTTTTGGATCCGAATGCATACTCCTTTGTTTCTATGACATTCTTAGCTTGTTGCAATGCACTTTGTTTTTGCATTCTAGCTTTCCAGATTCTACAATCTGCTTTTAGGTGTCCTGGTTTCTTGCACACAAAGCATTCCCGCTTTTCTAGCTGCACGTTACTGTGTTTATTTTTGAATTTTGTCTTTAAGGCTGTCTCTGAACACACACTCACATTACTCATGCTTTCAGTTTTGCGCTTGTATTCATCCACAAGCTTGCCTTTAACATATTCCAGTGTCAGATCATCATCTGGACGTGCATCTAGTGCTGTGATAAGTGTCTCATAACTTTCAGGAAGTCCACTTAATAACAGTGCTGCAACATGGAAATCTTTTATCTCTTCTCCAATCCCTCTCAGTCTCTCCACCATCTCTAAGGTCTGTCTTATATAGTCCTGCATGTCCTGGTCTTTCTGTAGCTTAGTTTGATAGAGCTTTCTGATTAAATACAGTTTATTGCTGAGATTAACTCTTTCATGTGCTTTCTGTAACTCTTCCCACATGTCTTTAGCAGTCTGACAGTTACATATATGTATGATTTGATCATCATCTATGCACAGGGAGATTGTGCTCTGTGCTTTCTGATCTCTGTCTAACCACTCCTCTGTGGGCTGTGCAGGTCTTGATTCATTTATACATTTCCACGTACCTTCTCTTATAAGCAGCATTTTCATCTTGAATTTCCAAGATTGGTAGTTCTGATTTGTCAGATTTGCAATGGAGAACTTTGCTGAGGGGATGGCAGCAGCCATTTCTGCTGTTTGTCTTTCTGTTGCTGTCTCCTGTACTCACTTGCTTTAGCTCACTGTATCTGGCTATATCCAGCGGTAATCTGTATTATATCCTGGGCTTCTGTCACATGTCCTGGGCCCATAACCTGTTAGATATAACCTTTTTGGGGCTAAACAAAGTACAGGCAGACAGTCTGTTGTTTCACTGAACGCTGCTTTTCTTTCGGAGCAGGAACTATTCTCTTATTACTCTTTTGAGGCATAGACAAAACATGAACTCACAAATGTAACACTGCCATCTGGTGGTCATACAATGTAATAGGCACACAGCAATGATATACAGTGGTTGTTGCTGATTAAATACAAACCTTGTATGCTAACAGTTTCATGCTATGCATGCTGCCCAATTCTCCTTGTGGGGCTGGTTTCACGTTATGCATGCTGCCCAATTCTCCTTGTGGGGCTGGTTTCACGTTATGCATGCTGCCCAATTCTCCTTGTGGGGCTGGTTTCACACCATGCATGCTGCCCAATTCTCCTTGTGGGGCTGGTTTCACGTTATGCATGATGCCCAATTCTCATTGTGGGGCTGGTTTCACACTATGCATGCTGCCCAATTCTCATTGTGCGGCTAGTTCCACGTAATGCATGCTGCCCAATTCTCCTTGCAAATATCTCAAATCCATACATAATTAATATGCTGCCCAATTCTCCTTGCAGGGCTAGTTTCATTCTATGAATACTGTCCAATTCTGCTTGTGGGGCTGGTTTCATGCTATGCATGCTGCCCAATTCTCCTTGAGGGGCTGGTTTCACGCTGTGCATGCTGTCCAATTCTCCTTGCGGGGCTGGTTTCACATTATAAAAAAAAGGGGGGGGAGATTGGCGCAATCGGATTACATGAGCTGCTGCGATAATCTAGATATGGGCAAAAATGCAGATGATTGAGTCCAGTGGAATTGCTAGACACTTTGATGGCTGCAGGCTTTGTAGGGTGAAGCAACCCTGTATGGATCCAAGACAAAAAGAGAGAGAAGACCAAGCGCCAATCTAAGTGTAGCAATGCAGTTGATTTATTGGCAATTTAAAAGAGTATTACTCACAACGTGCGTTAAAAACAGGCATCTCAAATAGTCCAGGGCATCTGGGCGCTATTCATCCAGGGTGTCATTCCGGATCCCTTGTGGAGCTGACGCTGTGGGGGATGAGCGGCGATCTCCTGTTGTGAGGCAGGGGACGTGCAGATCCTTCGGCGGTGGTGTAGCAGCGTGGGTCCTTGGGTCGGAGGGCTATGACATCACTTCCTGGGGATGCTGGTGCGTAGAACGGCGACGCGTTGCGGAGCATGCGCTCCTTCTTCAGGCCGTGCGGGGGCCATTTTGGATGTGGGTATTTATGCCCATAGATCATGGGCTAAGTTACAGAGGCTCAGCAGGGACAATTTTAGACAAAGCGAAGCGGCAGAAAGACATGGGGAAAACGAAAGACAGACAAGTGATGCACAGCTGGGGATGGAATGATACTGCTTAAGGGAAGGAAGAAGGGGGGGGAAATAGGGAGAAAACGAAATATGGGAAACCAGGAGGGGGAGGGGGGGGGGAAAGAAGGGGGAAAAAGGGGGGACGGAATATCCTAGGGACAATATATTGGGAGTATATACTGAAGCATTTATAATATTTGGATTGCGGTAATAATTATGATAATAATTATAATACTATAATTATAAAAATTAAACATATATTTTAAAAATATATTTCAAAAAAATATATTAAGAATATATTTTAAAAATATATATATATATACATATATCTGAACAATTTAATAGAAAAGGTTTGTTAAAAAGTTTATTAAAAAGTTAAAAATTATTAATTAATAAATAGATCAAGGACTTGGAATAATGGATAGAAATGTAAAAAAATGTAAAAAAAGGATCCTTGGATCAGAGGATTAGGTGTCTAACGGCCCATTTACTATTGGGTATGTGTATAATGTAGAGATCCAATGATGGATACAACAATAATAGTAGTAGTAAAAGTAAAAAATGCATATACATATATGCACATACGCATATATACGTGCACGCACGTATACATACGTACGCACATGCAAATACATACACACACACAAAAAAACGGTGGGTGTGTACGGTAAAGGCTAAATGACTATGTGGGCATATTAGGATGTTTGTAGTGATTACTTACTTTTGGAGTTATATAGGATGGGGAGGTATGTCGAGGAAGATGAGAAGGACCACTGGAGGATGAGATGGAAAACCTGGGCAAAAAATGATCATGTTAATAACTGAGGTCAATAATATGTGAACGTTAAAAAGGAGATAGGAGATGGGCTACAGCAGCACATTCATTTCGATTTCTTCGTTCAGGCCCCCAGGAGAGAGCGTTCCAAGGGAATATATCCAAAAGGTCTCTCTCTGGCAAAGTCGCTTGAAACGCTCTGTCCTGGGCAGTGTGTCTGGGATGGACTCTATTATCCCCACCTTGAGTCCTGACGAAGATTTATTATGGAATTCTGCGAAGTGCCTTGGGACGCTGTGTTTGTCTTTGCCTTTTTCAACAAGGCGGCGGTGTTCACCAAATCGCTTTCTGAGTGGCCTGATGGTTCGTCCCACATAGAAGAGTCCACACGGACAGGTCAAACAGTATATGACATATTCGGATGAGCAGTTGTAGAAATGTTTGATAGGGTATGTTTTACCTTTGATGGTGAATTGTGTTTGTCCGTGTTGTACATGGGAACAGGTTAAGCACAGAATTTTCCGACACTGGAACATCCCTATGAGGGGGATGAGACAGAGGGTGTTGGTGGGGTGGGTAGGGGCGGACTTGAGTTTGCTTGGGGCAATCAGATTTTTAATGTTAGTGGATTTTCTGTAAGAAACTTTGGGTATGGAGGGAATGGCAGATTTTAAGTGTGGGTCCTCCAACAAGATGGACCAGTGTTTTTGAAGGATTTTTTCCATACTTCTGTATTTTGTATGAAACTGTGTGGTGAACCGTAGGGGTTGGGGCGGTGGACTCTGTGGGTGAGATGGAACATGGGGAACATTGGAGTTGTATTGTTGGAGGTAGTGTGAGTGGGCTTGTTTGACCAAAGGTGAGGGGTAATCTTTGTCCAAGAATTTTTGGGCCAAAAGAGCACTTTGCTCACAGTAGTCGTCTTGTTTGGTGCAATTCCGTTTTAGGCGGCAAAACTGGCTTTTAGGAATGTTTGAGATCCACCTGGGGTGATGGCAGCTCTGGTAGTGCAAGAAAGAATTTCCAGCAGTGGGTTTTGTGTAGTTCTTTGCTAGAATATTGTGGTCTTGATGATATAGGGTGAGGTCCAAGAATGCCAATTCGGCCGAATCGCATACTGAGGTGAAGGATAAGTTGAAGGGGTTTTGGTTGCAATGGTGTACGAATTGAGTGAAAGTGGATTGGGGACCATCCCATATGACTATGATGTCATCAATATAGCGGGCATAAAATATGATGTGTTGGGTGAAGGGGTTATTGTGCCAGATGTACTGGGCTTCCCAATACCCCATGGTGAGGTTGGCATAGCTTGGGGCAAAATTAGCCCCCATAGCTGTGCCGGTGACTTGGAGATAAAAATCTCCATTGAATTCAAAGTAGTTCCGGGTGAGGCAAAATTGGGTGGCATCCAGAATGAATTGGGCTTGTTGGGGATTGATCGTGGGGTCTGCAGATAGGAAATGTGTGACTGCCCTAAGACCAACCTGATGGGGAATGGAAGTGTATAGGGAATTGACATCCAGTGAGGCCCACATGTAGGTGGGCTCCCAGGAATAGTGACTGAGTAGATCGAGCAAATACACGCCATCTCTGATATATGAGGGGAGGTTTTGTGCTAGGGGTTGTAGAAATTGGTCGATGTATTGGGAAAATGGACTGGTAATGCTATCCATGGCGGCTACGATGGGGCGGCCTGGTGGATGGTTGCTGTCTTTGTGAATTTTGGGTATGTGGTAAAAATATGGAGTGGAGAAGAAGTCTCTGTTAAAAAATGAAAATTCTTGTTTATTGATTAGCCCATCTTCCTTTGCATCTTTGGCAAGGGATAGGGCCTCTGTTTGGAATTTGGGGAGAGGGTCTTGTGGGAGAGGGCGGTATGTTGTGGTGTCTGAGAGGAGACGGAGGGCTTCCTGGATATAGTCAGCTCGATTTTGTACCACTATTCCGCCACCTTTGTCAGCGGTTTTTATTACCAATTCTTGGCTCTGAGTGAGGTGTTTGAGGGCTAATTTTTCATTTTGATTAAGATTGGACGCTTGGGCATGGGAGGGATTTTTGGAGTGTTTGCACATTTTAAGGATGTCTGCGTATACTACCTGGTAAAAGGTCTGCAGATATGGACCTTTGGACTGGGTGGGGTTAAAAACTGATTTGGGTCTGAATGATGTGTATCGAACGGGAGGGGATGAGGATGGATGGAGGGTGAATGGTATGAGGTCCTCATCCTCATGATCTATGTGCAATTCTTCTAGTATTTGAAGGGCCAGTGTATCTAAGGAGGAATTGGGCTCTGGTGTGGATGGGGGGGATGGGTGTGGAGTAGGGCAAGGTTGTGTCTTGGAAGATAACATGTTGTAATGTCGTTTGAGGGTGAGGTTTCTGATAAATCTATTGAGGTCTTTGAACAAGGTAAATTGGTTTGGTGGGATGGCAGGGGCAAAGTTTAAACCCCTATTGAGTAGAGAAATTTCTCCAGGAGATAATGAATGGGTAGATAGGTTGTATATTTTTACAGTGTCTGTAGTTTTGCTCTTTTGTTTATTTCTGTGTCTTCCCCCCCGCTTTCCTCTGTATCTAGTTTTCTTTTGTTTGTTAGAGGGGTCAGCGCAAGCAGGGGGGGTTGTCCTAAAAAATGGTCTGTAGGGAGGCCACTGATGGGTTTGTCCATGGACTGGAGTGGTGGATTAGTGGAACAGGGCGTTTTAGGAGGGATGGCAGTGTCCACACTGCTGGAGATGGACTGGGACGTTGGGATGGGACCAGTGTTAGGGGATGTGGGTGTGGTGATTGTACTAACAGAGCTGCCATTGGCTGATGTAGTGGTTGGTGTGTCAACTTCTGTACTTGTGGTAATGTTGGGGGTTCCAGTTGTGGAAAGACTATTGGGAATCTTGGGTTTGGGTAGTGTGGTTCTGATTCTTTTTTCTCTTTTGGGTTTCGGGGTAGGGGCTGAGGGGCATTTGTCTGAAGTCCGCAATCTGGTCAAGTTGGGGCATAAGGGGGGTATGTGGGAAACAGGGGGTGGGCCACGGAGGAGGGGGGGGACTCCCAATAGGGGGAGGGGAGGACAAGGGGGGCCAGAAGGCGTGGGACCGCCGGGGGCCTGGGGGGGTTTTGGGCCATGGTTGGATGAAGTAGGGTATTGGTCCCCAATCCACTTTCACTCAATTCGTACACCATTGCAACCAAAACCCCTTCAACTTATCCTTCACCTCAGTATGCGATTCGGCCGAATTGGCATTCTTGGACCTCACCCTATATCATCAAGACCACAATATTCTAGCAAAGAACTACACAAAACCCACTGCTGGAAATTCTTTCTTGCACTACCAGAGCTGCCATCACCCCAGGTGGATCTCAAACATTCCTAAAAGCCAGTTTTGCCGCCTAAAACGGAATTGCACCAAACAAGACGACTACTGTGAGCAAAGTGCTCTTTTGGCCCAAAAATTCTTGGACAAAGATTACCCCTCACCTTTGGTCAAACAAGCCCACTCACACTACCTCCAACAATACAACTCCAATGTTCCCCATGTTCCATCTCACCCACAGAGTCCACCGCCCCAACCCCTACGGTTCACCACACAGTTTCATACAAAATACAGAAGTATGGAAAAAATCCTTCAAAAACACTGGTCCATCTTGTTGGAGGACCCACACTTAAAATCTGCCATTCCCTCCATACCCAAAGTTTCTTACAGAAAATCCACTAACATTAAAAATCTGATTGCCCCAAGCAAACTCAAGTCCGCCCCTACCCACCCCACCAACACCCTCTGTCTCATCCCCCTCATAGGGATGTTCCAGTGTCGGAAAATTCTGTGCTTAACCTGTTCCCATGTACAACACGGACAAACACAATTCACCATCAAAGGTAAAACATACCCTATCAAACATTTCTACAACTGCTCATCCGAATATGTCATATACTGTTTGACCTGTCCGTGTGGACTCTTCTATGTGGGACGAACCATCAGGCCACTCAGAAAGCGATTTGGTGAACACCGCCGCCTTGTTGAAAAAGGCAAAGACAAACACAGCGTCCCAAGGCACTTCGCAGAATTCCATAATAAATCTTCGTCAGGACTCAAGGTGGGGATAATAGAGTCCATCCCAGACACACTGCCCAGGACAGAGCGTTTCAAGCGACTTTGCCAGAGAGAGACCTTTTGGATATATTCCCTTGGAACGCTCTCTCCTGGGGGCCTGAACGAAGAAATCGAAATTAATGTGCTGCTGTAGCCCATCTCCTATCTCCTTTTTAACGTTCACATATTATTGACCTCAGTTATTAACATGATCATTTTTTGCCCAGGTTTTCCATCTCATCCTCCAGTGGTCCTTCTCATCTTCCTCGACATACCTCCCCATCCTATATAACTCCAAAAGTAAGTAATCACTACAAACATCCTAATATGCCCACATAGTCATTTAGCCTTTACCGTACACACCCACCGTTTTTTTGTGTGTGTGTATGTATTTGCATGTGCGTACGTATGTATACGTGCGTGCACGTATATATGCGTATGTGCATATATGTATATGCATTTTTTACTTTTACTACTACTATTATTGTTGTATCCATCATTGGATCTCTACATTATACACATACCCAATAGTAAATGGGCCGTTAGACACCTAATCCTCTGATCCAAGGATCCTTTTTTTACATTTTTTTACATTTCTATCCATTATTCCAAGTCCTTGATCTATTTATTAATTAATAATTTTTAACTTTTTAATAAACTTTTTAACAAACCTTTTCTATTAAATTGTTCAGATATATGTATATATATATATATTTTTAAAATATATTCTTAATATATTTTTTTGAAATATATTTTTAAAATATATGTTTAATTTTTATAATTATAGTATTATAATTATTATCATAATTATTACCGCAATCCAAATATTATAAATGCTTCAGTATATACTCCCAATATATTGTCCCTAGGATATTCCGTCCCCCCTTTTTCCCCCTTCCAGTGGCGTAGCGTGGGTTGTCAGCACCCGGGGCAAGGCAAGTAATTTGCGCCCCCTAACCTGCGGGATTTTAGCACTCGAGTCTCTTCCTCTAGATTAGTTAAAGAAACCCTTACCCCCTAAGCACATGTATTGTTTGTTATGAAAATACTGATGTAATTAAAGTAAAATGCATCTAAATACAAGTTTGAATGACCAGCGTTCCCCCTCTCAATGCAGAATGACCAGCGTGCCCCCTTTCAATGCAGAATGACCAGCGTGCCCCCTTTCAGTGCAGAATGACCAGCGTGCCCCCTTTCAATGCAGAGAGACCAGCGTGCCCCCTTTCAATGCAGAGAGACCAGCGTGCCCCCTTTCAATGCTGAATGACCAGCGTGCCCCCTTTCAATGCTGAATGACCAGCGTGCCCCCTTTCAATGTAGAGAGACCAACGTGCTTCCATTCAATGCAGAGAGACCAGCGTGCCCCCTTTCAATGCAGAGTGACAAGTGTGCCCCCATTCAATGCAGAGAGACCAGCGTGCCCCCTTTCAATGCAGAGTGACCAGCGTGCCCCCTTCCAATGCAGAGAGACCAGCGTGCCCCCTTCCAATGCAGAGAGACCAGCGTGCCCCCTTTCCATGCAGAGTGACCAGCATGCTCCCTTTCAAAGCAGAATGACCAGCGTGCCCCCTTTCAATGCAGAATGACCAGCGTGCCCCCTTTCAATGCAGAGAGACCAGCGTGCCCCCTTCAATGCAGAGAGACTTACCTGCAGCGGCCGCTTCTCCTCAGTTCCCCGCGTCTCCTTGAGTCCTCCCACCCCCTCCTCGGCCAATGGCATGTGTTCGCCTTTCGGCCAATCAGGAAGCGGGTCTCGGACCCGCTTCCTGATTGGCCAGGAGGAGGATCCGTGTGACAATAGCGAATTTTCATTCGCTATTGTCACACAATGGGTGGGCTCGGGTGCAGTGCTCTGCGCCCCGGGTCCACCCTTTTTTGAAGCCTATTAGAGCCTCTGGCTCTAATCAGGCGATTAAAAAAAAACCCCACTCTGTGACAGCGCCAGGCTGCTGACTCACTCGCTGCTAAACTGACTGAGCAGTGAGGAGAGGCAGCATAGGCGGGGCTTGACTTGCAACGCCACCCCACCCTACACCAATGGACAGGTGAGGCACAGTTCAGCCCCGCCCCGCCATTTTCAGCCATAGGGCGGTCGCGCTGGACATCTCCCAGCCTAAAGATGGAGGCAGCCGCAGACAGTGTGTGAACTGTGTATGTCAGAGTCAGACAGACAGACAGAGTGACACTGCGGATGCGCCCCCCCCAGATGTTGCACCCGGTGCGGCTGGCCCCCCCTGCACCCCCCACGCTACGCCACTGCCCCCTTCTTTTCCCCCCCCTCCCCCTCCTGGTTTCCCATATTTCGTTTTCTCCCTATTTCCCCCCCCTTCTTCCTTCCCTTAAGCAGTATCATTCCATCCCCAGCTGTGCATCACTTGTCTGTCTTTCGTTTTCCCCATGTCTTTCTGCCGCTTCGCTTTGTCTAAAATTGTCCCTGCTGAGCCTCTGTAACTTAGCCCATGATCTATGGGCATAAATACCCACATCCAAAATGGCCCCCGCACGGCCTGAAGAAGGAGCGCATGCTCCGCAACGCGTCGCCGTTCTACGCACCAGCATCCCCAGGAAGTGATGTCATAGCCCTCCGACCCAAGGACCCACGCTGCTACACCACCGCCGAAGGATCTGCACGTCCCCTGCCTCACAACAGGAGATCGCCGCTCATCCCCCACAGCGTCAGCTCCACAAGGGATCCGGAATGACACCGTGGATGAATAGCGCCCAGATGCCCTGGACTATTTGAGATGCCTGTTTTTAACGCACGTTTGTGAGTAATACTCTTTTAAATTGCCAATAAATCAACTGCATTGCTACACTTAGATTGGCGCTTGGTCTTCTCTCTCTTTTTGTCTTGGATCCATACAGGGTTGCTTCACCCTACAAAGCCTGCAGCCATCAAAGTGTCTAGCAATTCCACTGGACTCAATCATCTGCATTTTTGCCCATATCTAGATTATCGCAGCAGCTCATGTAATCTGATTGCGCCAATCTCCCCCCCCTTTTTTTCTGCATGAACTAAGAAGTACATTTTGTGCAGCATCGGATACAGAACTGCTCCCTTATAGTCCACCACCCCTCAGAACTTTCCACTCATACCAGAAACCCCCCCCCCCTGTTTTTCCCCCCCCTCCCTCTGGTATATGGACAAAATTCATATGATTATATATGATTGTAAATGATTGTCATTGTTACATTGCTCATATTGTACAAAGCCTGTTTGTTTTTCATGTAGTTCATGTTCTTTTCTCTCTGCATCACCCACCCCCCTACTGCAGCCCCATCTCTGTGCTCATCCATCCATCCATCCTCACCCCCATCCCCGTGGCTTCTCTTTTCCCCCCCCCCCTCCCCCCTCCTGCTCCTTGTCAACATGGAGTTCATACAACAGGTAGAATCAGCCAAATACCAAACCCTAGAGGAACTCTATGCACTATTCCCCAATCATTTTTTTTTGCCCACAATACAACATACCCACAGACAAACTACAAGGCAGCTGTCACACGTTTAGGAAAATCGAACGTCTCATTTCCACAGCTAGCCACCATTGGTGGGATAAGTTCTTCTTAGAACACTACATATCCCAAAATTTCTCCCCCCGTGGCCTACGCATCCTCAAAACATGCTACTTTCTCAACCCAGATTTAGGAAAAGAATGGTCCCACATCTCCGAGTTTTGCACACGGAAATGGATGCAGATCATTTCCCAGCAAAGAGAATTGAAGTACAAAGAAACTCTCTCTAGCATTCTCCAACACATATCCAACCTTACCCAATACGTCCCACATGTCCCAACCAACTGGCTCTCCACTCTAAAATTACACACAAAAAAAGACGAGGATCTATTATTACGCACTAAACTAAACAAAATCAGAAGAGACCTTGATGACTACAACCATCAAAAAGTATTCAATTGGAAACGAAACAAATACCCTACTTCATCCAACCATGGCCCAAAACCCCCCCAGGCCCCCGGCGGTCCCACGCCTTCTGGCCCCCCTTGTCCTCCCCTCCCCCTATTGGGAGTCCCCCCCCTCCTCCGTGGCCCACCCCCTGTTTCCCACATACCCCCCTTATGCCCCAACTTGACCAGATTGCGGACTTCAGACAAATGCCCCTCAGCCCCTACCCCGAAACCCAAAAGAGAAAAAAGAATCAGAACCACACTACCCAAACCCAAGATTCCCAATAGTCTTTCCACAACTGGAACCCCCAACATTACCACAAGTACAGAAGTTGACACACCAACCACTACATCAGCCAATGGCAGCTCTGTTAGTACAATCACCACACCCACATCCCCTAACACTGGTCCCATCCCAACGTCCCAGTCCATCTCCAGCAGTGTGGACACTGCCATCCCTCCTAAAACGCCCTGTTCCACTAATCCACCACTCCAGTCCATGGACAAACCCATCAGTGGCCTCCCTACAGACCATTTTTTAGGACAACCCCCCCTGCTTGCGCTGACCCCTCTAACAAACAAAAGAAAACTAGATACAGAGGAAAGCGGGGGGGAAGACACAGAAATAAACAAAAGAGCAAAACTACAGACACTGTAAAAATATACAACCTATCTACCCATTCATTATCTCCTGGAGAAATTTCTCTACTCAATAGGGGTTTAAACTTTGCCCCTGCCATCCCACCAAACCAATTTACCTTGTTCAAAGACCTCAATAGATTTATCAGAAACCTCACCCTCAAACGACATTACAACATGTTATCTTCCAAGACACAACCTTGCCCTACTCCACACCCATCCCCCCCATCCACACCAGAGCCCAATTCCTCCTTAGATACACTGGCCCTTCAAATACTAGAAGAATTGCACATAGATCATGAGGATGAGGACCTCATACCATTCACCCTCCATCCATCCTCATCCCCTCCCGTTCGATACACATCATTCAGACCCAAATCAGTTTTTAACCCCACCCAGTCCAAAGGTCCATATCTGCAGACCTTTTACCAGGTAGTATACGCAGACATCCTTAAAATGTGCAAACACTCCAAAAATCCCTCCCATGCCCAAGCGTCCAATCTTAATCAAAATGAAAAATTAGCCCTC
The DNA here is from genome assembly GCF_965119305.1 of Pelophylax lessonae. Lineage (NCBI taxonomy): Eukaryota > Metazoa > Chordata > Amphibia > Anura > Ranidae > Pelophylax > Pelophylax lessonae. The sequence continues at coordinate 4,596,077 of NC_138779.1, forward strand.
AAACACCTCACTCAGAGCCAAGAATTGGTAATAAAAACCGCTGACAAAGGTGGCGGAATAGTGGTACAAAATCGAGCTGACTATATCCAGGAAGCCCTCCGTCTCCTCTCAGACACCACAACATACCGCCCTCTCCCACAAGACCCTCTCCCCAAATTCCAAACAGAGGCCCTATCCCTTGCCAAAGATGCAAAGGAAGATGGGCTAATCAATAAACAAGAATTTTCATTTTTTAACAGAGACTTCTTCTCCACTCCATATTTTTACCACATACCCAAAATTCACAAAGACAGCAACCATCCACCAGGCCGCCCCATCGTAGCCGCCATGGATAGCATTACCAGTCCATTTTCCCAATACATCGACCAATTTCTACAACCCCTAGCACAAAACCTCCCCTCATATATCAGAGATGGCGTGTATTTGCTCGATCTACTCAGTCACTATTCCTGGGAGCCCACCTACATGTGGGCCTCACTGGATGTCAATTCCCTATACACTTCCATTCCCCATCAGGTTGGTCTTAGGGCAGTCACACATTTCCTATCTGCAGACCCCACGATCAATCCCCAACAAGCCCAATTCATTCTGGATGCCACCCAATTTTGCCTCACCCGGAACTACTTTGAATTCAATGGAGATTTTTATCTCCAAGTCACCGGCACAGCTATGGGGGCTAATTTTGCCCCAAGCTATGCCAACCTCACCATGGGGTATTGGGAAGCCCAGTACATCTGGCACAATAACCCCTTCACCCAACACATCATATTTTATGCCCGCTATATTGATGACATCATAGTCATATGGGATGGTCCCCAATCCACTTTCACTCAATTCGTACACCATTGCAACCAAAACCCCTTCAACTTATCCTTCACCTCAGTATGCGATTCGGCCGAATTGGCATTCTTGGACCTCACCCTATATCATCAAGACCACAATATTCTAGCAAAGAACTACACAAAACCCACTGCTGGAAATTCTTTCTTGCACTACCAGAGCTGCCATCACCCCAGGTGGATCTCAAACATTCCTAAAAGCCAGTTTTGCCGCCTAAAACGGAATTGCACCAAACAAGACGACTACTGTGAGCAAAGTGCTCTTTTGGCCCAAAAATTCTTGGACAAAGATTACCCCTCACCTTTGGTCAAACAAGCCCACTCACACTACCTCCAACAATACAACTCCAATGTTCCCCATGTTCCATCTCACCCACAGAGTCCACCGCCCCAACCCCTACGGTTCACCACACAGTTTCATACAAAATACAGAAGTATGGAAAAAAATCCTTCAAAAACACTGGTCCATCTTGTTGGAGGACCCACACTTAAAATCTGCCATTCCCTCCATACCCAAAGTTTCTTACAGAAAATCCACTAACATTAAAAATCTGATTGCCCCAAGCAAACTCAAGTCCGCCCCTACCCACCCCACCAACACCCTCTGTCTCATCCCCCTCATAGGGATGTTCCAGTGTCGGAAAATTCTGTGCTTAACCTGTTCCCATGTACAACACGGACAAACACAATTCACCATCAAAGGTAAAACATACCCTATCAAACATTTCTACAACTGCTCATCCGAATATGTCATATACTGTTTGACCTGTCCGTGTGGACTCTTCTATGTGGGACGAACCATCAGGCCACTCAGAAAGCGATTTGGTGAACACCGCCGCCTTGTTGAAAAAGGCAAAGACAAACACAGCGTCCCAAGGCACTTCGCAGAATTCCATAATAAATCTTCGTCAGGACTCAAGGTGTGGATAATAGAGTCCATCCCAGACACACTGCCCAGGACAGAGCGTTTCAAGCGACTTTGCCAGAGAGAGACCTTTTGGATATATTCCCTTGGAACGCTCTCTCCTGGGGGCCTGAACGAAGAAATCGAAATTAATGTGCTGCTGTAGCCCATCTCCTATCTCCTTTTTAACGTTCACATATTATTGACCTCAGTTATTAACATGATCATTTTTTGCCCAGGTTTTCCATCTCATCCTCCAGTGGTCCTTCTCATCTTCCTCGACATACCTCCCCATCCTATATAACTCCAAAAGTAAGTAATCACTACAAACATCCTAATATGCCCACATAGTCATTTAGCCTTTACCGTACACACCCACCGTTTTTTTGTGTGTGTGTATGTATTTGCATGTGCGTACGTATGTATACGTGCGTGCACGTATATATGCGTATGTGCATATATGTATATGCATTTTTTACTTTTACTACTACTATTATTGTTGTATCCATCATTGGATCTCTACATTATACACATACCCAATAGTAAATGGGCCGTTAGACACCTAATCCTCTGATCCAAGGATCCTTTTTTTACATTTTTTTACATTTCTATCCATTATTCCAAGTCCTTGATCTATTTATTAATTAATAATTTTTAACTTTTTAATAAACTTTTTAACAAACCTTTTCTATTAAATTGTTCAGATATATGTATATATATATATATTTTTAAAATATATTCTTAATATATTTTTTTGAAATATATTTTTAAAATATATGTTTAATTTTTATAATTATAGTATTATAATTATTATCATAATTATTACCGCAATCCAAATATTATAAATGCTTCAGTATATACTCCCAATATATTGTCCCTAGGATATTCCGTCCCCCCTTTTTCCCCCTTCTTTTCCCCCCCCTCCCCCTCCTGGTTTCCCATATTTCGTTTTCTCCCTATTTCCCCCCCCTTCTTCCTTCCCTTAAGCAGTATCATTCCATCCCCAGCTGTGCATCACTTGTCTGTCTTTCGTTTTCCCCATGTCTTTCTGCCGCTTCGCTTTGTCTAAAATTGTCCCTGCTGAGCCTCTGTAACTTAGCCCATGATCTATGGGCATAAATACCCACATCCAAAATGGCCCCCGCACGGCCTGAAGAAGGAGCGCATGCTCCGCAACGCGTCGCCGTTCTACGCACCAGCATCCCCAGGAAGTGATGTCATAGCCCTCCGACCCAAGGACCCACGCTGGGATCTGCACGTCCCCTGCCTCACAACAGGAGATCGCCGCTCATCCCCCACAGCGTCAGCTCCACAAGGGATCCGGAATGACACCCTGGATGAATAGCGCCCAGATGCCCTGGACTATTTGAGATGCCTGTTTTTAACGCACGTTTGTGAGTAATACTCTTTTAAATTGCCAATAAATCAACTGCATTGCTACACTTAGATTGGCGCTTGGTCTTCTCTCTCTTTTTGTCCTGGTTTCACATTATGCATGCTGCCCAATTCTCCTTGTGGGGCTGGTTTCACTTTATGCATGCTGCCCAATTCTCCTTGCGTGGCTGGTTTCACGTCATGCATGCTGCCCAGTTCTCCTTGAGGGGCTGGTTTCACATTATGCATGATTCCCAATTCTCATTGTGGGGCTGGTTTCACACTATGCATGCTGCCCAATTCTCATTGTGCGGCTAGTTCCACGTAATGCATGCTGCCCAATTCTCCTTGCAAAGATCTCAAATCCATACATAATTAATATGCTGCCCAATTCTCCTTGCAGGGCTAGTTTCACTCTATGAATACTGTCCAATTCTGCTTGTGGGGCTGGTTTCATGCTATGCATGCTGCCCTATTCTTCTTGGGGGCTGGTGTTCAGTTATGTATAAGTGACCCAGAGCAAAACAAGTCAAAGGGAAAAGCTGAATAGGCAAATAGTGGAGAATGCGGGCAATGAGAGAACAATGCACAGTGGAAGTCTCTGCCCTAAAGGAGAGCTCTTTTCAAGTGGACACAACAAGAGCTCAAATCCACAGTGAAAATCTCTGCCCCGGGGAGAGCTTTTTTTCAAGTTGCCACAAACAGCCACTCTGCTCGGGTACCGTATCTGATCTGCCATTGCTGTAAAGATCCTAAATTCATACATAATCAATATGCGGCCAAATTCTCCTTATGGGGCTTGTTTCACACTATGTATACTGCCAAATTTTCATTGCGGGGCTGGTTTCACGCCGTGCATGCTGTCCAATTCTCCCTGTGGGGCTGGTTTCACACTATGCATGCTGCCCAATTCTCCTTGTGGGGCTGGTTTCACATTATGCATGCTGCCCAATTCTCCTTGCGGGGCTGGTTTCACGCCGTGCATGCTGCCCAATTCTCCTTGTGAGGCTGGTTTCACGTTATGCATGCTGCCCAATTCTCCTTGTGGGGCTGGTTTCACGCCATGCATGCTGCCCAATTCTCCTTTCGGGGCTGGTTTCACACTATGCATGCTGCCCATTTCTCCTTGTGGGGCTGGTTTCACGTTATGCATGTTGCCCATTTCTCCTTGTGGGGCTGGTTTCACGCCATGCATGCTGCCCAATTCTCCTTGGGGGCTGTTTTTCAAGTATGTATAAGTGACCCCGAGCAAAACAAGTCAAAGAGAACAGCTGAATAGGCACATGGTGGAGAATGTGGACACAGAGAGAACAATGCACGTTGAAAATCTCTGCCCTGGGGAGACCTTTTTATCAAGTGTCCACAAACAGCCGCTCCACTCAGGTACCACATCTGATCTGCCATTGCGGAAAAGATCTTAAATCTATACATGATTAATAATGATTAATATGCTGCCCAATTCTCCTTGCGGGGCTGGTTTTACGCTATGCATGTTGCCTAATTCTCCTTGCGGGACTGGTTTTACACTATACATGCTGCCCAATTCTCCTTGCGGGACTGGTTTCATGCTATGCATGCTGCCCAATTCTTCTTGGGGGACTGGTTTTTAATTATGTATAAGTGACCTGAGCAAAACAAGTCAAAGTGAACAGCTGAGTAGGCAAATAGTGGAGAATGCGGGCAACGAGAGAATAATGCACAGTGGAAGTCTCTGCCCTAAGGTAGACCTCTATTCAAGTAGACACAACAAGAGCTCAAATCCACAGTGAAAATCTCTGCCCCGGGGAGAGCTTTTTTCAAGTGGCCACAAACAGCCACTCTGCTCAGGTACCATATCTGATCTGTCATTTCTGCAAATAACTTAAATCTATACATGAATAATATGTTGCCTAATTCTCCTTGCGGGGCTGGTTTTACTGTATGCATGTTGCCTAATGCTCCTTGCGGGACTGGTTTCATGCTATACACGCTGCCCAATTCTTCTTGGGGGCTGGTTTTCCATTATGTATAAGTGACCCAGGGCAAAACAAGTCAAAGAGAACAGCTGAATAGGCAAATAGTGGACAACGAGAGAACAATGCCCAGTGGAAGTCTCTGCCCTAAGGAAGAGCTCTTTTCAAGTGAACACAACAAGATCTCAAGTTCCACAGTGAAAATCTCTGCCCGGGGAGAGCTTTTTTCAAGTGGCCACAAACAGCCACTCTGCTCAGGTACCGTATCTGATCTGTCATTTCTGCAAATAACTTAAATCTATACATGAATAATATGCTGCCCAATTCTCCTTGCGGGGCTGGTTTTATGCTATGCATGTTGCCTAATTCTCCTTACGGGGCTGGTTTTACGCTATGCATGTTGCCTAATGCTCCTTGCGGGACTGGTTTCATGCTATACATGCTGCCCAATTCTTCTTGGGGGCTGGTTTTCCAGTATGTATAAGTGACCCAGGGCAAAACAAGTCAAAGAGAACAGCTGAATAGGCAAATAGTGGACAACAAGAGAACAATGCCCAGTGGAAGTCTCTGCCCTAAGGAAGAGCTCTTTTCAAGTGAACACAACAAGATCTCAAGTTCCACAGTGAAAATCTCTGCCCCAGGGAGAGCTTTTTTTCAAGTGGCCACAAACAGCCACTCTGCTCGGGTACCAGATCTAATCTGCCATTGCTGCAAAGATCTTAAATCCATACATGATCAATATGCGGCCCAATTCTTCTTGTGGGGCTGGTTTTACTCTATGCATGCTGCCCAATTCTCCTTGTGGGACTGGTTTCATGCTATACATGCTGCCCAATTCTTCTTGTGGGCTGGTTTTTAATTATGTATAAGAGACCCGAGCAAAACATGTCAAAGTGAACAGCTGAGTAGGCAAATAGTGGAGAATGCGGGCAACGAGAGAATAATGCACAGTGGAAGTCTCTGCCCTAAGGTAGACCTCTATTCAAGTAGACACAACAAGAGCTCAAATCCACAGTGAAAATATCTGCCCCAGGGGGGAGCTTTTTTTCAAGTGGCCACAAACAGCCACTCTGCTGAGGTACCAGACCTGATCTGTCATTGCTGCAAATAACTTAAATCTATACATGATCAATATGCTGCCCAATTCTCATTGGGGGCTGTTTTTCACTTATGTATAAGTGACCCAAACAAAACAAGTCAAGGAGAAAACCTGAGCAAGGAAATGGTGGAGGATGCGGGCAACGAGAGAACAATGCACTGTGAAAGTCTCTGCCCTAAGTGAGAGCTCTTTACAAGTGGACACAACAAGATCTCAAATCCATACAATGATCAATATGCTGTCCAATTCTACTTGGGGCTGGTTTTTACACTAGAGGAACTTTGGTTTGTTTTTTTTCTTTGTCTGGAGTCCAGCACTGTCTTCCCGCAGCTGGTTCTTCCTACAGCTGCTGATCCCCAATGCAGCCATTTTGGAAATGGGAGCCGGCTGTTGTCTCCTGAGGAACTACATCTGGCACCCCAGTGTGTATGGGTGAGCTCACATGGTGCTTTTTGAATAGTGCTGCCACCTCCTGGGACATGTGTCATGTCCCAGGGGGCCGCAGAAGAGTAGAAGAGGGGGTGGGGCAAGGTGCGTCACCCCCGCCTAGGTGAGGATTCCGGAAGTGGGAACGGATCCTGAAAAAAATTGGTACCCAGGCGCCCCCCCAAAAAAATAAATAAACTGTAACACAGTTACAGGCTGGGAGAAGCCTGCAGCCGCAGTCATTTTCTGTAAAATTCAATATGGCCGCCTGGAGCTGCTCTGTACATGGTTGGTATACAGAGCGCCCCCCAGAAATGTAATTTCCTGCTTGTGATTGACTCACTGATTTTTCCAGTAAGATTTTGGGCATCCCCTTATTTTTGCTGAGATACGCCCAAAGGGAAATCACGTCTAAAGGGATGCAAACCCTGTCACTTCCCTCATTCGAGCCCTGCAGGTGCAGCAGCTGATTGATAATTATAAAGTCACTCCCATTCACTCTGCCCATGAACATAGAAAAACAAACAGCTATTTCTTCAGAATAACAAAAGGTAGGAATCTGCAACAAAGTTTGTTTTATGGAGAATTAGAGCGGCCCAGAGGGCAATTGCCCCTCTGCCCCCTGGCCCAGTCCTCCCCTGTACAGGAGACACAGACATGGACCACTGTAGCCACCATCCAGAAACCCTCCCTGAGAAATGTAGACAGAAAGTGAGCTGCAAAGAGGGTACAGAAGATCACCAGCCCCGAGATGCAACAAAGGATGAAAAAAATGGTGAAAACAACGATTATGTTTAAAAAATCTATTTTTATGATACACAATGCACTGAGCAAACAGAACGTCCTTTTGGTTTGGGTTTGCATTTTCTTTAACATCTCTATTGATTTCCTACAGCATGAGAGGAATCAGAAAATCAAACCAGATAAACGTCTCCATGTCTCAGCGTTTCCCACCTCCAGTCCTCAGAGAGCATTAGAAGGTCATGGTTCCCGGATTCCTGGGGATGTGGAGAGCTGTGATGATTGGACGCAGTATTAGGGGCCCTTAGAAGGGGATGAAGATCCATCATCTCAGCGTCTGCCATCCAGCGCCAACTTCATCATCCATTGTCAGTGGGTCCCTGGAGTTCCCTGGAGGACACAGGAAGGGTCAGCGAGGGTCCACCATAGAGGTTCATAGGGTGTGATGAAAGCCAGTGACAGGCTACTAAGTGCTCTCTAAGGACTGAAACTCATCAACATGCAAAATTACCAATTGTCCCCAATTTCCAGGGTCAGTCCCGGCTCGTCAGTCTTCATCCTGAATGTAAAGAGGCCAATTATTGCATGACATCCTTCCTTTATATCTGGTAATGAGCACCTGTCATGGAGAATAATGGTCTGTGCCAACGGGGATTTTCCTTGCTAAAATGCAAGTCAATGGAGCAAAGCAGATCAGAAGGAGGACGCCTGAAGGTCAGATACACATGTCAGTGATACACCTTGTGACGGGAGTCACTTTGGGCATGGGGGTTGTGGACCCCAAATTCCTTTAGAGAGATTGGGGGGAACCATGCCCCCCAACAGGCCAACTTTGCCGCATTGAGGGGCCAATGGACGGGGCCATGTATTGTAAAATCTTGGATGAGAACCTTCTTCCCTCAGCCAGAACACTGTAGATGGGTCATGGATGGGTCTTCCAGCATGACGATGACCCAAAACATACCGCCAAAGCAACAAAAAAGTGTCTCAAGAAGCACATTAAGGTCATGGAGTGGCCTAGCTAGTCTCCAGGCATTAATCCTATATAAAATTTATGGAGGGAGCTGAAACTTCGAGTTTCCAAGAGACGGCCAAGAAATCTTAAGGACTTAGAGAATATCTGTAAAGAAGAGTGGACCAAAATCCCTCCTGAGATGTGTGCAAACCTGGTCACCAACTACAAGAAACGTCTTACCTCTGCCTTGCCAACAAGGGTTTCTCCACCAAGTTACATAGTTACATAGTTAGTGAGGTTGAAAAAAGACATAAGTCCATCCAGTTCAACCTATGATGTGTGTGTGTGCTTGCTTTTAACCGTACATTGTATACCCCTGTATGTTGTGGTCTTTAAGGTGTCCATCCAATAGTTTTTTGAAACTATCAATGCTCCCCGCTGATACGACTGCTTGTGGAAGAGAATTCCACATCCTTACCGCTCTTACAGTGAAGAACCCCTTACGCACTTTAAGGTTAAACCGCCTTTCCTCAAGTTTTAGTGAGTGCCCACGTGTCTTATTGTATTCCCTTACTCTGAATAGTTTGTTCCTTATGCTAGGGTCGCCAGTACAGTATTTGTACATTGATATCATATCCCCCCTCAATCGTCTCTTCTCCAGAGAGAATAGGTTCAGTGCTTGTAGTCTTTCCTCATAGCTGATGTCCTCCATTCCCCTAATTATTTTTGTTGCCCTTCTCTGGACTTTCTCCAGTTCCAGCACATCCTTCCTGAGGACCGGTGCCCAGAACTGGACAGCATACTCCAGATGTGGCCGGACCAGAGTCTTGTAGAGTGGAAGAATAATCTCTTTATTTCTGGAGTGAATCCCCTTTTTTATACAACCCAGTATTCTGTTGGCTTTGCTTGCGGCGGCTTGGCATTGCATGCCACTGCCAAGCCTGTTGTCTACCAGTACCCCCAGGTCCCTTTCCATCCTAGACTCACCCAGAGGTTCCCCCCCCTAGTGAGTAGCTTGCTTTCTGGTTTCTGGCCCCCAAGTGCATTACTTTACATTTTTCTACATTAAATCTCATCTGCCATGTAGTTGCCCACCCCGTTATTTTGCTCAGGTCTGCTTGCAAGATTTCCACATCCTGCATAGAAGATATTGGCATGCCTAATTTAGTATCATCTGCAAATATTGAGATTGTACTAGATATCCCCTCCTCTAGATCATTTATGAATAAATTAAACAGGATTGGTCCCAGGACAGAACCCTGGGGGACCCCACTTTCCACACCCGCCCAATCCGAGTACTCCCCATTAATCACCACCCTCTGTACTCTCCCCTGGAGCCAGTTCTCTATCCAGGTACTCACCTTATGGTCCATACCTACCTTCCTTAATTTGTACAGTAAGCGTTTGTGGGGAACGGTGTCAAAGGCCTTTGCAAAGTCCAGATACACCACATCCACAGGCTTACCTTTATCTAGGTGGCAGCTCACTTCATCGTAGAAGGTTAATAGATTGGTTTGGCACGAACGATTTTTCATGAATCCATGCTGATTACTACTTATAATACCGTTTTCATTACTAAAGTCTTGTATGTGGTCCCTTATCATCCCCTCCAAAATTTTGCAGACTACTGATGTTAGGCTGACCGGCCTATAGTTACCCGGGATATATCTCGGCCCCTTTTTAAATATTGGTACCACGTTGGCTTTTTTCCAATCAGCTGGCACCATACCCGTCTGTAAACTATCCTTAAAGATCAAGAATAATGGTCTGGCAATCACCTGGCTGAGCTCATTAAGAACCCTTGGGTGCAAGCCATCCGGTCCCGGGGATTTATTTATGTTAAGTTTCTCTAGTTTAGCTCTAAGTCTATCCTCTGTTAGCCATGGCAGCACTTCCTGAGGTGTATTATTTAGTTCGGCCTTACAAGCGGGGTTCGTGTAGCCCCCCGATTCTTTTGTGAAGACTGAAGAAAAGAAATTATTTAACACTTCCGCCTTTTCTCTGTCCTCTGTGGCCATTTTTCCTTTATCATCTTTTATGGGGCCAATGTGCTCTGGCCTCGCTTTCCTACTGTTTATATACTTAAAGAACTTCTTGGGGTTCTTTTTACCCTCCTCCGCTATATGTCTCTCGTGTTCTATTTTAGCCGCCCTGATTTCGTCTTTACATTTCTTATTACACTCTTTGTAATGCTTAAATGCTGCCAATGACCCCTCAGTCTTGTATTTTTTGAAGGCCTTTTCTTTAGCTTTAATATACATTTTTATGTTGGAGTTTAGCCACCCAGGGTTTAGTTTTGCTCTTTTAAATTTATTTCCCTGTGGAATGCACTGGCCCACCCCCTTGTTAAGTATGCTCTTGAAGCACTCCCATTTTTCCTCTGTGTTCTTTGTTCCCAGGGTTCTATCCCATTTGATATTTTCTAGCAGCGAGCGCAGTTTAGGGAAATTGGCTCTTTTGAAATCCCGTGTCCTTATATTACCCTTGTGTTTCCTATTACTGTAATTAATACTGAAACCAATTGACCTATGGTCACTGTTCCCTAAGTTGTCCCGTATTTCTATATCCGTGAGCAGGTCTGTATTGTTGGTAATCAGTAGGTCAAGTACCGCATTGTTTCTTGTCGGTGCATTCACCATCTGACCCATGAAATTGTCCTGCAAAACATTTAGGAACTGCCGAGCCTTGGCTGAATGCGCGGTTCCTTCTGCCCAGTCTATATCAGGATAATTAAAGTCCCCCATTATAATGACATTTCCCATACTTGCTGCCAATCCTATCTGTAACATGAGGTCCGCCTCACCCTCCTCCCTCTGGTTGGGGGGACTATAGCATACGCCCAATATTACCTTCCCCACCGTGCCTTTCCTTTGAAGCTCTACCCATAGGGATTCTGCCTCGTCCTTAGCTCCATTATTAATATCATCCCTCATATTTACCTGTATACTGTTCTTAATATACAAACATACCCCTCCCCCTTTTTTACCTTCTCTATCTCTGCGATAAAGGGAATACCCCTGAATGGTCGCCATCCAGTCATGAGAGCTGTCAAACCAAGTCTCAGTTATCCCCACAAAATCTAAGTCCTCCTCAAACATCAGCAGCTCCAGCTCTCCCATCTTGTTGGCCAGGCTTCTGGCATTGGTATACAAGCCTCGTAATTTTGATTGGTTACATTTATCCTCATTTGATGTTTTTAGGCTGCTCTCTTGATTTTTCCCCGTACCCACCCTGGGTATAGGAGCTCCGAACACTCTACCACTAATGCCCCCATTTCTGCCCTCTGAAACTTGCTTTCCACTGGATAATTCTACATCTGTACCCTGTATGAAGTCATGTTTTGCTTTGGGGATCAAATAATTATTTTACTCACTGAACTGCAACTCAGGTTATAACATTTGTAATTTTGTATCATGTTTTCTTTCTGGATTTTTGGTTGATATTCTGTCTCTATGATTTAAAATACACCTGTGATAAAAATTACACATTTCTTTGTGTAGCGCCTAGGTAGGTGCTAGTGAGAGAGTATAGTTGTTGGCTCTGTCTGCCTATCAGAGAGCAGGATCTGTGAGTGAGGTCTTCTCTGTGTGCTCAGTGTGTGATTCATTGGGTCTAGATAGTGTTTCACACTAGTCCAATAGGGAGGCATGTTGGACAGTGGGAGGAAACCTGACCAATGGGTACACAGGCTTTGAAACAGTCCCCAGGTATGGGCAGAGATTGGCTGTCTCGGTGCATTATGGGATACTGTATAAAAGCCAGGAGCACATGTGCTGCGGGGTCTTTGGCTGGAGAGCAGAGTCCCGGAGGGAGGGTGGTGGCTGCCTTCTCCTCTATAGAATTGACACGTGGTCACAGGCGGTCAGCCTGGGGACCTGAGGAACGGAGCTAAACTCAGAGGTCGAGGAGCTGACTGAGTGGGGAGACACTGGAAACCCTAGAAAAACAGTATTGTGAGTACAGGGGATCGTGTCAAGGGGCCTGACCTGAGGGGGGCCACACCAAAGTAGGATAGTCAGTGGATGGGTGTCAGCAGTCCAGAAAGGGGATACTGAGGAGAGTGTCCTGAAGATAAATTTAGTTCACCAAGTCTTCTGGCAAGAGACTTAAACACAAATCTACCTAAGTGGCAAAGTGGATCAGTAGCCTGGCTGCATTCTCCTCGAAACTTGTGAATAGTTAATTTGGAGTATCCCACTATTCCCTTCTCCCATCCCTATTTAAAAAACAACGCAATTCCAAAAAAGTTGGGACACTGTACAAATTGTGAGTAAAAAAGAAATGGACTAATTTACAAATCTCATAAACTTATATTTTATTCTGATTATAATATAGATAGCATATCAAATGATGAAAGTGAGACATTTTGAAATGCCATTGCCAAATATTGGCTCATTTTGGATTTCATGAGAGCTAAACATTCCGAAAAAGTTGGGACAGGTAGCAATAAGAGGTCAGAAAACTTAAATGTACATATAAGGAACAGCTGGAGGACCAATTTGCAACTTATTAGGTCAATTGGCAACATGATTGGGTATAAAAAGAGCCTCTCAGAGTGGCAGTGTCTCTCAGAAGTCAAGATGGGCAGAGGATCACCAATTCCTCCAATGCTGCGGAGAAAAATAGTGGAGCAATATCAGAAAGGAGTTTCTCAGAAAAAAATTGCAAAGAGTTTGAAGTTCTCATCATCTACAGTGCATAATATCATCCAAAGATTCAGAGAATCTGGAACAATCTCTGTGTGTAAGGGTCAAGGCCGGAAAACCATACTGGATGGCGGTGATCTTCGGGCCCTTAGACGGCACTGCATCACATACAGGAATGCTACTGTAATGGAAATCCCAACATGGGCTCAGGAATACTTCCAGAAAACATTGTCGGTGAACCCAATCCACCGTGCCATTCGCTGTTGCCGGCTAAAACTCTATTGGCCAAAAAGAAGCCATATCTAAACATGATCCAGAAGAGCAGGCGTTTTCTCTGGGCCAAGGCTCATTTATAATGGTCTGTGGCAAAGTGGAAAACTGTTCTGTGGTCAGACGAATCAAAATTTGAAGTTCTTTTTGGAAAACTGGGTCGCCATGTCATCTGGACTAAAGAGGACAAGGACAACCCAAGTTGTTATCAGCACTCAGTTCAGAAGCCTGCATCTCTGATGGTATGGGGGTTGCATGAGTGCGTGTGGCATGGGCAGCTTACACATCTGTAAAGGCACCATCAATGCTGAAAAGTATATTCAGTTCAAGAAAAACATATGCTCCCATCGAGACGTCGTCTCTTTCAGGGAAGACCTTGCATTTTCCAACATGGCAATGCCGGAAATAGTATGTTTGTTCAGCTATGGGTGTCTGGATGGGTGTTGCTGACATCCCTAATAGAATTTCAAAAGAAAAGAATTCCCTTAGAGGCGGGACTTTAAAGGCAATCACCCATCCAGCAAAAATGTACTACAAAATTGTAAAAATGATATAGTTTATTTAAACATAGTAAAATCACACAAAGCGGTACATCTAAATATAGATACTATAAAAAACAAACACTTACGCGGCTTGCAAAATACATCACATGTGAACAACCAAAAATTGAGCGTAAGAGTTCCAGAAAGAGAACTGACGCGTTTCGGACGTGGCCTTCTTCAGAGGTCAGCTGGAAATCATTTCTAAATATTAGTGAAAAAAGATATTTATAAATAACTTTTATGACAAATACAGTATATCCAAATACATCTGTTGTACCTTGAACACAAAAATGTTATGTTTGTAATAAATTTAGAGAAGGGGTACCACATCCCTAAAATGTATACTATAAAGTGTGGGAAGTGTTCCCAGAATACACCCACGGCAAAAGCCCAAGGTGCAAGGGCGTAGGCCTGGATGTAAAGAAGGAATGTCAAGAAAAAGAAGGAGAGGAAGAAGAGGGGGGGGGGGGGCAGAGGGGAAATAAACAAAAGAAAAAAAGAAGAAAAAAAAGGACGAAAGGGAGGAGAGACACAGGGGGGATGAAGGATAAAGGGAAGAAACAGATAAGAATGAAAAACAAAAGTAATCAAAGAAGTTATCGAGGGCTGGTGGGATTTTTAAGGTACCAAGTAGAAAAATTGAGGAAAAGTTATATTAAAAACATGAAAATATTTATTGATGATACATATTAAAAACAAGGTGAGCAATGCAAGTAAATGTATTCATGGTATACAACTGACATATAAAAAGAACTGGATGTGTGGAAGGGCATATAGGCATAAGGCAATGATGTATAATTTATTCAGTCCAATGAGGAACATCAGACAAATCCCAACGTGTTTCGCGGGCACTGGGGGTCCGCTTCTTCAGGGGGATAGAACACATTAAGCATAGAATGCCTTGAATAACCTGTGCAATATAACAACATTAGTCATTAGTACATATACATACATAGGCATAAATACATGCAAGTGTGGAACCCCCAAATGCACCCAAAGCATCCACCGTGAAAAAGCTCACCAATGCCGGGACCAGGTGGAAGTGCCCCCCAGAGGAACGCCTCCCCGGACGGACGCATTGATACCAACTTGTACCGCAAACCGAGTGCTGGCAATACCATTCTCAGCGCAGCAAGTGCCCATCCCGCCCCCTTGGTCGCAAGTATCCCATATGCCCAATACCTAAGGCTCCGCAGAAATTGTTCTGCTGAAGCCAATTTCCGAGCCCAGGCGGACCAGTTGCGTGAGGATATTCTAAAACGTTGCTGAGAAAATCTTACAACAGGGCTAGAGCTCATTCCAGAGCCAACCTATTGTACAAAACCACCTCCAAAAAGAATGACACAAACG
Organism: Pelophylax lessonae; assembly: GCF_965119305.1. Lineage (NCBI taxonomy): Eukaryota > Metazoa > Chordata > Amphibia > Anura > Ranidae > Pelophylax > Pelophylax lessonae. The sequence goes on from NC_138779.1 coordinate 4,611,175, forward strand.
TCAGATTTATTACCACCTACTCCGCACACGATGACATTTTACGCAAAATCTTGAACCGTCATTGGCCTATTCTTACCCAAGACTATACTTTAAGCAAGTATCTGAATGCTAGACCAAGTCTGGTATTCAGACGAGCTACCTCTCTTCGTGACTGCCTTATCAAAAGTCATTATACCAATTTAAACACCACTCATGACCATAAAAAAAGGTACTTACCAATGCGGTTCTTGCGACAAATGTCCTTGGGTAAAAATTTGAACAGGCATACGCCTGCCCAATGGGAAGTGGTTTCACTCAAGACACCATGCTGATTGCAACACACAGGGACTGATTTACCTCATGACCTGTCGCTGTGGAGCTTTCTATGTCGGTAAAACGATTAGAAAGCTCAGCAAGCGCATAGGAGACCACATTTATCACTCAGAAGGGGGCACTATACAGACAAGTGTTACACGCCACATAGGCTTTCGTCATAAGTATGACAACTCTGTTGTTTCCTTTTTTGTGTTAGAGGTTGTTCCCCAGGACCCCCGTGGGGGAAACTGGGACAAACGCATATTACAAAAAGAATCTTGTTGGATTGAATCCCTTGAGGCTACAATACCTCCGGGTTCAATGAAGTCCCAACGTACAAACCTTTCCTAGGTTAAGTCCTTTCCGATCATCGTAGTGCACTGAATCCCCAGCCCAGTTTATCCATTTCTCTGGTGGACCGTGCCTGCTGTTTCCTCAGTCTGCACCGACTGGGACTTACGTTCTGGCTCTGGAGTCAGGTGAGTTATTAGCTATTTCCAAATTTGGGAATAGGGCTTCTTATATTTAACTGTATATCATACAGATGTTAATAAATGTCTCTCCGAAATTTAGCATTTGCATTGCTGATGCATCAGTGTTTATGGAATTTGTTTATTTCATTAATCTTGTGTCGGCTCCTCTGGGGGAATCCGGTTTATTGGATTTCCGCAACTGAGCCCATGTATTGAAGTATTGGGGGATCTTGTGTGTTCCTCCTTTCCTTCTTTAATACCTCTTTATGCGTCAATTTTATACATATATTGTATTAGAAGGTGTTCTAATATTTTTGCATATTTAATTGTCTTATACTATGTGATTGTGCTGCATGCTCGTGTGGACTCCCATGTTTGTTTTGCATCCTGTCAACATCCTCCGTTGCACTGCTCCCTCCTCCCGGGCGGTGGCGTGCCTCCTTGACTCCTCAGCGGATGTGTGGTCCTCTGGCACGTTGTTGACTGGACACTTCCGTGTCCGCTCTACCTCCGTTGCGGCCGCTCTAGGCTGCCTATTGTGGCCTACGCAAGAGCGGCACTGCGCGCGCACCCCCATATGCGCGCGCAGTTGAGGACCTGACCCGCCCATTCTGCGCATGACGTCATGTGCATTTGGCGTCGGGTTGAGGGCCATATCAGGCGGGGCTTCACCGTATTGCTTCTCAGGAGACGGCGTTTGTCGCCATTGCAGCATGCTGTGGGTAAGATATGGACCGTATTATTTATGGACTAGGTCCAATATCGGACCTATCTCCCTAACAACCTTTTTCATCTTGCTATGTCCTATAGATCACCTAAAGGCTTAGGCAGATTACCTTGCATCCGGTGCATTAATAGACTTTCCAGCTCTGTATGTTTTGTTCATCTGATTACCATCATGCAGTTCACACATGCCCCTGTTCTTTTGGCATGGCTCTGAGCAGGTAAATTTTCCCCTAATTCAGGCCTCTCTAGCTGAGGGTATCTGAGTGATATATACCAATAGGACATTCATGCATTCTATCCTTGCCCGTGCAGGACATCTTTTTCCTTTGGACCCCAGCTATAGCTGCATTTTAGAATTCCTCCTGGTCTCCTTATCTACACTAGAGGTGTGAGTTTCTTTACGGAAATATCCAATAAGGTACAGAAGACTCACATTTAAGCGTTTGAAAAAACTTTCCCTTCCCCTATGGTGATGGTGGATACCCCTTTCACTATACGTTTACTATTCCTACTCTATCACTGGAATATCCACTTTTGTAGCCTCCCGCCTTGACTATCCCTCCACATCCGCTGGGGAGGCGTTCCTCTGGGGGGCACTTCCACCTGGTCCCGGCGTTGGTGAGCTTTTTCACGGTGGTGTAATGTTCTGGTACCTTTGGGTACCCTAATTACCCTTTCATAAGTGTATGCGCCCCACCATTCTCTTTTGGTAAGGTGCGCATACACCTTTAAGACTGATGCTGTCATCACTAAGCGCCGGACTGGATGGCTATTTAGATCGCCGGCTCTCACTCACATGTGTTCGTTCAAACTGCTTTGTGCCTTTATGCTAACCTGTCTTGAAGCTCTCATGCTTGCAAGCATACCTCGCTGTCGGAACCACGCTGCGCTGATCCCTGTATCCCGCTACCGGATCATCCGCTCTTGCCGAACCTCTCCTTTACTACATTGCTATTAGTGATAAGTACCCCACAGGGGAAACCTCTATAACTTTCATACTAAAGCTTACACTATCTAGCTCTGCATACTAAGGACTATTACTACATCTGCATTATCTAAGATTGCTAGCTCTTGAGCCTACTACCACCTGTTCTTGCACTGGGTTGATCTCTCTTTTATGTCCACCTGCTACTCTGTCATCTGCTACCATACATGATTGCTAAACCTATCTGCATCCCATCTGCTACTATCTTACTTTCAAGAACATTTCCTTTCAAGTGTCTGTCATCTACCATCTCTACCCAACCTGTCTCTTCAGCCTATCATCACTGTGTTACTATATACATAAGTCACTCTAGGAAACATCTTATTGAGTGTGTGTATTTACTTGCTGAATTGAGATCATCCACACATGATGAGTCATTGAGAGTTGGGATTGGTGTCTCAGCGTTTCTCTACATGACTACTGAAGTGGAATATTTCTGCAGCTGAAAATCCACATCATACATAAAACGCAGGAGCGTTACAGATTGAACGAACCACAAATGGATTCAGCAGAAATAACCACTCAGATGACACAATTAAAACAGCAAGTAACTGCGTTAATACACGCACTTGCTGAATTAAAAGAAGACAATCAGGCTCTGTCGCAGCAGGTAATTAGACTGACACAACTTACCACTGCTCAGTCCCCTGAACCCAAAATAAATCCTCCTTTGGTATTTACAGGCGATCGCAAAAAATTTTGCGGATTTAAAAACGCATGTGAGTTACTTTTCTTGCTAAAACCCCGTACCTACCTTACTGATCACATTAAGGTTTGTACTATTATTTCTTACCTAACAGGCGATCCTCGGGCCTGGGCAGACTCTCTTTTTGAGAAAAGCGATCAGCTTCTCAACTCCTATGCCTTGTTCCTAGCAGAACTCAGTAGCCTATATGATGATCCCAATAGGCAGAGTACTGCCGATCTTCAATTAAGATCCTTTAAACAAGGTGGGAGACCTGTAGAAGACTTTGTCGCAGAATTCAAGAGATGGACCCTTGATTCAGAATGGAATGATGCATCTCTGAAAACCCAATTTAGGCTTGGCCTATCAGAGGCCGTTAAAGACGAGCTCGCCCGAGCGGATCTGCCAAAAACCCTGGATGCATTGATACAACTCAGTATCACCATAGATAGAAGACTACGAGAAAGAAAGGCTGAGAAAATGGGAATGCCATTATCCAGTTCTTCTCGGATTTCGGCCGTTGACCCCGTTCCTATGAAGGTAGGAACCATACGCCCACCTCTATCAATTATGGAAAGAGCCAGAAGACGATCTGGTAATCTCTGCTTGTACTGTGCATCCCCGGATCACAAGATAAACGTCTGTCCCCTAGTCTACAAAAAGAAGGGTGAGTGTTCACATGTCCTCCTAGGGGGATTGACAACTTCAATCACTAACCCTTATCTTTCTGTTTGCTTAACATTACAGTGGGACCAGAACAGGATTACTACTAAGGCCATGATTGACACAGGATCTTGTGGAAATTATATTGACATACGTTTTGCTGCTTTAAATAAAGTTCCTATTATTTCTAAACTTAAACCTGTCTCAGTGAGTCTTATTAACGGTGTTCCTTTATCCTCTGGTCCGATCACTGATCAGACACAGGCACTCCTAGTCACTACTAACGGGTCTCATATGGAGACCACTACCTTCGATCTAATACCTTCACCCCACTTTCCTATTGTTTTGGGACTTCCCTGGTTGCACACACATCAACCAACCATAGATTGGAAGGAACGGACCCTGACCTTCCTCTCTTGCTATTGCGAGGGTACGTGTAACCTCCCGTCTTTCGGGAAGATCCTGTCTGTGGTGACAGATGAGATTGCACCACTATGTTATCAGGATCTCTCTGAGGTTTTTCTTGAGAAAAATGCTCAAGCACTACCTCCCCATCGAGACTATGATTGTAGCATTGATCTACTCCCAAATAGCAAATTGCCGTTCGGTCATGTTTATCCTCTTTCACAGGATGAACTTTCCCATCTCAAAGACTATTTGGATGAGAATTTGGAAAAAGGTTTTATTAGACCTTCCACTTCTTCCACAGCAGCAGGACTCTTTTTTGTCCGCAATAAGGACTCAAGTCTCAGGCCTATCATCGACTATAGGCAATTGAATGCTATTACAATAAAAGATCGCTATCCTCTACCGCTTATCCCTGAGCTCATTGAGCAGGTGCGTGGAGCTACCTATTTTTCAAAATTGGACCTGAAAGGAGCATACAATCTCATTCGAATCCGTGATGGACACGAGTGGAAGACTGCATTCAGATCCAGATACGGATTGTTCGAATATCTTGTAATGCCATTCGGGCTATGCAACGCCCCTGCAGTTTTTCAACGATTTATAAACGATATTTTCAGAGACTTACTAGATGTCTGTGTTGTGGTATATCTGGACGATATACTTATATATTCACGATCCCTGTCTGAACACATAAGACATGTAAGACTAGTATTATCGAGATTGCTTGCACACAACCTTTATGTGAAACTGAAAAAATGCTTGTTTCATAAGGAAGAGGTACTGTTTCTAGGCTACATCATATCCAAAACAGGAATCGAGATGGACATGAGTAAGATATCCTGCATTCAGGATTGGCCTACACCAACCACACGCAAGGCGCTACAGCGATTCCTTGGATTTTCGAATTTCTACAGGAAGTTCATTAGAAACTTCTCTGCCATTGTGAGACCCCTCACACAGCTCACTAGCATTAAAAAACCATTCAAATGGTCAGATGAAGCAAATAAAGCTTTTCACCTGTTAAAGACAAGGTTTACTTCTGCTCCCATATTACGCCATCCAGACCCATCCCTCCAATACATTCTGGAAGTAGATGCGTCAAACATGGCAGTAGGAGCAATACTCTCCCAACGACCAACTCACACTTCACCGCTTCATCCAGTCGCCTTTTTTTCTAAATCCCTAAGCAGTCCAGAGATAAATTACCCCGTGGGTGAAAAGGAACTGCTTGCTATAAAATTGGCTCTGGAGAATTGGCGACATCTACTCGAAGGCACCCAATTACCAATACTTATATACACGGACCATAAAAATCTCCAATATCTTCAGACTAACAAAACTCTCTCGCACCGACAGGTACGATGGTCACTATTCTTTCTAAGGTTTAACTTTCTAGTGACCTACACACCTGCAGATAAGAACAAAAAGGCGGATGCACTATCACGACTAACTGAAGAAAACTACTTCGAAATCCCTTCCGTTCCTATAATACCTCACAAACGCATTATTGGAGTTGTCCGTTCCTTGAAGGAAGAGGTTTTGCATGGTATAAGTTTGGATACACCCCCACCACAACTAAATACTGATGCAGAAGGCTTCCTCTACTACAACGACAAACTTTACATACCACCTACCATACGCACCAAGATCTTGGAATTATCGCATGATGTGCCTATGGCAGGACATATGGGTATGACAAAGACTCTTAATCTGATTACCAGGCAATTCTGGTGGCCTGACATGAAAACATCTATACAAAAATTCGTCTCTTCATGCAATGTCTGTGCCAGGTCCAAAATTGACACTACGAGACCATCCGGTCTACTATGCAGTCTACCAATACCCCAAACTCCATGGGAAGTTGTATCCTTGGACTTTATAGTGGAATTGCCTCCTTCCAAAGGATTTAATACCATCTTAGTGTCAGTGGACCATCTGACAAAAATGGCACATTTCATTGCTATTCGCAGACTACCTTCGTCCAAACAAACGGCAGAACTCCTGATGAAACATGTCTTTAAGTTACATGGTATCCCAAAAACTCTTCTGTCTGACCGTGGATCACAATTTATTTCCAAGTTCTGGCAAGAACTATGTCACATACTACGGATCGAGCGGAAGCTCACTTCTCCTTACCATCCGCAGACCAACGGACAGACTGAAAGAGTCAACCAATGCATCGAGCAATATTTACGTTGTTACACTTCTTACCAACAGGATGATTGGGTGGATCTTCTCCCTCTGGCAGAATTTGCCTACAACAACGCAACCCACAGTACGACCAAGCAGAGTCCGTTCTACTTGAACTATGGGTTTCATCCCTCTATTCTTCCACCACGCATCCTTCCTTCAAATAACCCAGTAGCTTCAGACTATCTTACCCAAATAAAGGACTCTCTGGGTTTGCTTAATACTACCATTGCACACGCTCATAGTCAACAAAAGAAGTACTATGATCTTCGCAGAAGACCTTCTCCTCAGTACGCTATCGGGGACCTCGTTTGGCTCTCAACAAAAAATTTAAGACTGAAAATCCCTAGCAAAAAGCTTGGACCTCTGTTCTTGGGACCTTTCCCAATCAAGAAACTTATTGGAAAAGCTGCAGTACAGCTTACATTGCCAATAGACCTCAAAATACATTCCATTTTCCATGTGTCGCTACTGAAGCCCCATGTTCCTGACCAAGGAATAAGGCCTACTATCCCACCTCCTCCTCCTGTACAAGTTGAAGGTGGAGAAGAATATGAGATAAAAGAGATTCTGGATTCTCGTATCCACAGAGGAAGACTTCAGTACTTGGTTCGATGGAAGAACTATGGGCCCCAAGACGACACCTGGCTAAACACCTCTGACATACGTGCCTCTAGATTCATTCGCAATTTTCATGCGAAGTACCCAGACAAACCAGCTCCAGAGGCCTTCAGGAGCCGGCCTTAAGGGGGGGGGGGGTACTGTAATGTTCTGGTACCTTTGGGTACCCTAATTACTCTTTCATAAGTGTATGCGCCCCACCATTCTCTTTTGGTAAGGTGCGCATACACCTTTAAGACTGATGCTGTCATCACTGAGCGCCGGACTGGATGGCTATTTAGATCGCCGGCTCTCACTCACATGTGTTCGTTCAAACTGCTTTGTGCCTTGATGCTAACCTGTCTTGAAGCTCTCATGCTTGCAAGCATACCTCGCTGTCGGAACCACGCTGCGCTGACCCCTGTATCCCGCTACCGGATCATCCGCTCTTGCCGAACCTCTCCTCTGCTACATTTGCTATTAGTGATAAGTACCCCACAGGGGAAACCTCTATAACCTTTATACTAAAGCTTACACTATCTAGCTCTGCATACTAAGGACTATTACTACATCTGCATTATCTAAGATTGCTAGCTCTTGAGCCTACTACCACCTGTTCTTGCACTGGGTTGATCTCTCTTGTATGTCCACCTGCTACTCTGTCATCTGCTACCATACATGATTGCTAAACCTATCTGCATCCCATCTGCTACTATCTTACTTTCAAGAACATTTCCTTTCAAGTGTCTGTCATCTACCATCTCTACCCAACCTGTCTCTTCAGCCTATCATCACTGTGTTACTATATACATAAGTCACTCTAGGAAACATCTTATTGAGTGTGTGTATTTACTTGCTGAATTGAGATCCTCCACACATGATGAGTCATTGGGAGTTGGGATTGGTGTCTCAGCGTTTCTCTACATGACTACTGAAGTGGAATATTTCTGCAGCTGAAAATCCACATCATACGTAAAACGCAGGAGCGTTACAGATGGGCGCTGGTGAGGCAGCACTGATGAGCACTGTTGAGGCAGCACTAATGGGCACTGCTGTGGCAGCACTAATGGGCACTGGTGAGGCAGCACTGATGGGCACTGGTGAGGTGGCACTAATGGGCACTGGTGAGGCAGCACTAATGGACACTGGTGAGGCAGCACTAATGGGCACTGGTGAGGCAGCACTGGTGAGGCAGCACTGATGGGCACTGGTGAGGCAGCACTAATGGGCACTGGTGAGGCAGCACTAATGGGCACTGGTGAGGCGGCACTGGTGAGCACTGGTTAGGCAGCACTGGTGAGGCAGCACTAATGGGCACTGGTGAGGCAGCACTGATGAGCACTGGTGAGGCAGCACTGATGAGCACTGGTGAGGCAGTACTGATGAGCACTGGTGAGGCAGCACTAATGGACACTGGTGAGGCAGCACTGATGTGCACTGGTGAGGTGGCACTAATGGGTACTGATGAGGCAGCACTGATGGGCACCAATGAGGTTGCACTGATGAGGCGGCACTGATGTGCGCTAAGGAAGCTGCACTGATGAGGCAGAAACTAATGAGGCAGCAGTGATGAGGCTGCACTGATAGGTACTGATGAGCAGTGCTGTATTTTGGCCTAGGCCAACAAGGCCCAGGCCTAGGGCGGCACTTTGCAGGGGGGCAGCAAAATAGCAGCTTCCGCCTCCATCTGAGACTCTATTGGCCACTGGTTGCTAGAGCCACCTGGCGTCTAGCAACCAGTGATGTCACGGCCGTGACTCCCTGGCCCTGCCCATAATTCAAAGTGGAGGATGATTTAACTTCCTCCTCCTCTGTGCCCAGAACTCCCCCCTCCCCCTCTCCCTCTCTCTCCCACTCCCTTCTTCCTCTCTCTCCCACCCCCCTTCTCTCTTTCCCTCACCCCCCTCTCGCTCCCACCCCCCCTCTCTCTCTCCCACCCACACCCCCTCTCTCTCTCTCCTACTCTCCCTCTCTCTCTCACCCCCCCTCTCTCTCTTTCTCTCTCCATTCCCCGTTTGTGATCTGCTCTGAGAATTCTCATTCCATTTACAAAGCGAAATATTCAGATATCTTTCTGAGTAGCTGAGTGAATAAACTGATATTTATTATTTTGTCACTTTTCTCTATTCTTTGTGAAAATTAGCCTTTTTTAAAGTGCTCACTATTTTCTGCTTTCTGCACCTTGTATTTGGTGTGGAATTTGCTCATGCCCGGCCATTGTTCACCCGCCAGGAGGTTACAGCCGGCTCTACACTGGTGATCCCATGTGTGATCACCAAAAATCATCTTTCTGGTGCAAGCAATGTTGGGATTGAGTGGGGAATGACTCCGGAAGGAGGCGGTCCTTACACTCCCATTATGAACCTACAGAAGTACCAAGAGAAAAGGTTTCATCTGCATCTGACCCGCTGTAACGCTCTTGCGTTTTTTTGTTAGTGAATGGATTTGCAGCTGCAGAATTATTACACTCAGTAGTCACGTAGAGATGTGTTGAACAAACATATCCAACTCTCAGGACTCATCACCGTGCACAGCCTGCTTTATGCAAATATACATACACTCAATATGATGTTCCTGGAGTGATAGGATGTATATGATAGTATAGAGGTGAGAGACAGGCGTTAGAAATGGTGAGCACTCAGTAGTAATATTCAGGAGAGTGGTAAGTGATGATAGGTAGTATGCAGATAGGTTTAGCAATCATGTATAGTAACAGGTGGTAGGGGACAGCAGATGAAGTATACAAGAGAGAGTAACCTAGTGCAATGATGTAGATGATGGTAGGCTCAAGAGCTAGCAATCTATGAAGTTATGCAGATGATAGAAATAGTGCTTACATAGTAACAGTCCTTTAGTATGCAGAGGTAGATAGTGTAAGTTAGTTAGGAAGAAATCCCCCGTGGGGTACTTATCACTAGTTGGGTTAGTAGTAGCAAGGTCCAGTAGCAGGAGAGTGATCCGGTAGCGAGATACGGGATCGGTAGCGAGGTTCCGGTTTTGTTCAGGCAAAGGAATAGCTAGAATCTCCGGCAGCATAGGACAAGACTGGTCAAGCATGCGGTTTGAACGAGCAATGAGTGAGAGAAAACCGGCGATTGAAATAGCCGCTCATAGCGGCGCTCAGCGATGATGTCATCGTTCTTAAAGGTGTATGCGTTCCACCTAGTTAGCAAGGTGGGACGCAATATTATGGTAGAAATGGGAAATAAGGGTACCAAGGGTACCAGAATCTTACAGTACCCTACCCCTTAAGGCCGGCTCCGGAAGGCCTATAGCGCTGGTTTTTCCGGGTATTTCGAGTGAAATGTTCGTATAAGCCCAGGTGCGTGAACATCAGCAGTATCCAACCAGGTGTCATCTTGGGGTCCATAGTTCTTCCATCTTATGAGATATTGGAGTCTTCCTCTGTGGATACGAGAATCCAGAATCTCCTTGATCTCATATTCTTCTCCGCCTTCAACTTGTACTGGAGGTGGAGGCAAGATGGTAGGCCTTATTCCTTGGTTAGGAACATGTGGTTTTAGTAGCGACACATGAAAGATGGGATGTATTTTGAGATCTGCCGGTAAGGTGAGTTGCACTGCAGCTTTTCCAATGAGTTTCTTAATTGGGAAGGGTCCCAGAAATAAAGGTCCAAGTTTTTTACTAGGGATCTTGAATCTCAAATTTTTTGTAGATAGCCAAACAAGATCCCCAATAGCATATTGAGGAGAGGGTTTTCTACGTAGGTCGTAGTACCTTTTTTGTTGACTATGGGCATGTGATATGGTGGTGTTGAGTAAACCCAGAGAGTCCTTAATTTGGGTGAGATCAGAGGCCACTGGGTTACTTGATGGAAGGATGCGTGGTGGAAGAAGAGTGGGATGAAACCCATAGTTCAAGTAGAATGGACTTTGCTTAGTAGTACTGTGGGTTGCGTTGTTATAAGCGAATTCCGCCAGCGGGAGGAGGTCCACCCAATCGTCCTGTAGGTATGAGGTATAGCAACGTAGATATTGCTCAATGCACTGGTTGACTCTTTCTGTCTGTCCGTTGGTCTGAGGGTGGTAAGGAGAAGTAAGTTTTCGCTCTATTCGTAGTATCTGACATAGAGCTTGCCAAAACTTGGAGATGAACTGTGAACCACGGTCAGACAGAAGGGTCTTTGGAATACCATGTAACTTAAAGACATGTTTCACTAGCAATTCCGCTGTTTGCTTGGATGAAGGTAATCTTCGAATAGAAATGAAATGTGCCATCTTGGTCAGATGGTCCACTGACACTAGAATGGTGTTAAATCCTTTGGAAGGTGGTAGTTCTACTATAAAGTCTAAGGACACAACTTCCCATGGAACCTGGGGTATTGGTAGACTACAAAGTAGACCAGATGGTTTTGTAGTGTCAATTTTGGACCTTGCACAGATGTCACAAGAAGAAACAAATTTTTGTACGGTCGTCTTCATGTCAGGCCACCAAAACTGCCTAGTAAGTAAATTGAATGTTTTAGTCATACCCATATGTCCTGCCATAGGCACATCATGCGACAATTCCAAAATCTTGGTACGCATAGTAGGGGGTATGTAAAGTTTCTCGTTGTAATAGAGGAAGCCTTCTGCATCAGCACTTAGTTGTGGTGGAGGTGAATCCAGTCCTATGCTGTGCAAAATCTCTTCCTTCAGGGAACGAACAACACCGACAATACGTTCATAGGGTATTATAGGAATTGAAGGTATTTCGGCATAGTTATCCTCGGTTAATCGTGACAGCGCATCCGCCTTTTTATTTTTGTCTGCAGGAGTGTAGGTCACCAAAAAGTTGAATCTTAAAAAGAATAAGGACCATCGTACCTGCCGGTGGGAAAGAGTCTTGGTAGTCTGAAGGTATTGAAGATTTTTATGATCTGTGTATATGAGAACTGGTAATCGAGTACCCTCAAGTAGGTGTCGCCAATTCTCCAATGCCAATTTTATGGCAAGCAACTCTTTTTCACCCACTGGGTAATTCACCTCGGGGCTGCTTAGTGATTTTGAGAAAAAAGCAACTGGGTGAAGTGGTGAAGTATTTGTTGGTCGTTGGGAGAGAACTGCTCCTACTGCCATGTTTGACGCATCTACCTCCAGAATATATTGGAGGGATGGGTCTGGATGGCGTAGTATGGGAGCAGAAGTAAAGCTTGATTTCAACAAGCGGAAAGCTCCATTTGCTTCTTCTGACCATTTGAATGTTTTTTTTATACTTGTGAGTTGTGTGAGAGGTCTCACAATAGCAGAGAAGTTCTTGATGAACTTCCTATAGAAGTTAGAAAATCCGAGGTATCTTTGTAATGCTTTACGAGTTGTTGGCACAGGCCAATCTAGAATACAGGATATCTTGCTCCTATCCATTTTGATTCCATTTTTAGATATGATGTATTCTAGGACTAGTACTTCTTCTTTATGAAATAAACATTTTTTTAATTTTACGTATAAGTTGTGTGCAAGTAGTCTGGACAACACGAGTCTTACATGTTTTATGTGTTCAGATAAAGATTGAGAATAAATAAGTATATCGTCCAGATATACTACAACACAAACATCAAGTAAGTCTCTGAAGATGTCATTTATGAATCGTTGAAAGGCTGCGGGAGCATTACACAACCCGAATGGCATCACAAGGTACTCGAACAATCCGTATCTGGTTCTGAATGCTGTCTTCCATTCATCCCCGTCACGGATTCGGATTAGGTTGTATGCCCCTTTTAGGTCCAATTTCGAAAAGTAGGTAGCTCCGCGCACCTGTTCAATAAGTTCAGGAATGAGGGGTAAGGGATAGCGATCCTTTATTGTAATGGTATTTAATTGCCTGTAATCAATAATAGGCCTGAGACTTGAATCCTTATTGCGGACAAAGAAGAGTCCTGCAGCAGTAGAGGAAGTAGAAGGTCTGATAAACCCTTTCGCCAAATTCTCATCCAAGTATTCCTTGAGATGAGAGAGTTCATCCTGTGAAAGAGGATAAACATGACCGAAAGGCAACTTGCTATTAGGGAGTAGATCGATACAACAATCATAGTCCCTATGGGGAGGCAACACTTGAGCATTTTTCTCAAGGAAGACTTCCGACAAATCCTGGTAACATAGTGGTATAATCTCATCTGTCACCACAGACAGGATCCTTCCATATGATGAGAGATTACACGTGGTTTCGCAATAGTGAGAAGAGAAGGTTAGAGTTCTTGTTTTCCAATCAATGATTGGTTGATGTATGTGTAACCAGGGAAGTCCCAAAATAATGGGAAAATGTGGTGAGGTTAGTACATCAAGAGTGGTAGTCTCCATATGAGACTCATTGGCAGTGACAAGGAGTGCTTGTGTCTGTTTGGTGATTGGACCAGAGGATAACGGAATACCGTTAATGAAACTAACAGAGACAGGTTTGAGTTTTGAAATAATAGGTATTTTATTTAAGGTAGCAAAACAAGTATCGATATAGTTCCCACAAGATCCTGTGTCAATCATAGCCTTGGTGGTGATCCTAGTTTGGTCCCACTGTAATGTCAAATGAATAAAAAGATAAGGATTAGAAAAGGAAGTCGTTAGTCCCCCTAGCAAGACATTTGAACACTCACCCTCTTTTTTGCGGACAAGGGGACAGCCGCTTAACAAATGATCCGGGGAGGCGCAGTACATGCAGAGATGTTCGGATCTTCTCCTGGCACGTTCGGTAAAGGATAAAGGTGGACGTATCATTCCTACCTCCATAGGAGTAGGGTCAACAGCCGACATCCGAGAAGGACTGGACAATGGCAATCCCATCTTCTCAGCCTTTCTTTCTCGCAGTCGTCTGTCAATATTGATACTGGTCTGTATCAGGGCATCCAAGGTGTCAGGTAAATCCGCTCGGGCGAGCTCGTCTTTAACGGCCCAGTCTGAACTGAGTTCTTAGAGATGTATCATTCCACCCTGAATCAAGGGTCCATCTCTTGAACTCTGCCACAAAGTCTTCAACAGGTCTCCTTCCTTGTTTTAAAGCCCTCAATTGGGTATCAGCAGTACTCTGCCTATTGGGGTCTTCATATAAACTAGCAAGTTGCGCTAGGAATAAAGGATAGGAATTGAGAAGTGGATCATCTTTCTCAAAGAGAGAGTCTGCCCAGGCACGGGGATCACCCGTCAGATAGGAAATAGTGGTACAGACTTTAATTTGGTCAGTAGGGTAGGTACGAGGTTTTAACAAGAAAAGCAATTGACATGCGTTTTTAAATTCACGAAATTTTTTCCGATCACCTGTAAACACTAGAGGAGGGTTTATCTTAGGCTCACGGGGCTGAGCAGCAGAGAGCTGTGCAAGACGGCCAACCTGCTGTCTCAAAGCCTGATTTTCGTTTTTTACCTCTGTAAGAGCAAGTATCAATGCATCTACTTGTTGTTTTAATTTCATTACTTGAGTGGGTAATTCTGCTGAATCCATATTTTAGGGCTCGTTCAATCTGTAACGCTCTTGCGTTTTTTGTTAGTGAATGGATTTGCAGCTGCAGAATTATTACACTCAGTAGTCATGTAGAGATGTGTTGAACAAACATATCCAACTCTCAGGACTCATCACCGTGAACAGCCTGCTTTATGCAAATATACATACACTCAATATGATGTTCCTGGAGTGATAGGATGTATATGATAGTATAGAGGTGAGAGACAGGCGTTAGAAATGGTGAGCACTCAGTAGTAATATTCAGGAGAGTGGTAAGTGATGATAGGTAGTATGCAGATAGGTTTAGCAATCATGTATAGTAACAGGTGGTAGGGGACAGCAGATGAAGTATACAAGAGAGAGTAACCTAGTGCAATGATGTAGATGATGGTAGGCTCAAGAGCTAGCAATCTATGAAGTTATGCAGATGATAGAAATAGTGCTTACATAGTAACAGTCCTTTAGTATGCAGAGGTAGATAGTGTAAGTTAGTTAGGAAGAAATCCCCTGTGGGGTACTTATCACTAGTTGGGTTAGTAGTAGCAAGGTCCAGTAGCAGGAGAGTGATCCGGTAGCGAGATACGGGATCGGTAGCGAGGTTCCGGTTTTGTTCAGGCAAAGGAATAGCTAGAAGCTCCGGCAGCATAGGACAAGACTGGTCAAGCATGCGGTTTGAACGAGCAATGAGTGAGAGAAAACCGGCAATTGAAATAGCCGCTCATAGCGGCGCTCGGCGATGATGTCATCGTTCTTAAAGGTGTATGCGTTCCACCTAGTTAGCAAGGTGGGACGCAATATTAAGGTAGAAATGGGAAATAAGGGTACCAAGGGTACCAGAATCTTACACCCGCTCAGATCAAGAGGATTGCTCCTTGGTCATCAGCCCGGTCCTGCAAAGAGACAGCGGAACCTACGAGGTCCGCTTCACCGTGGACAACGTCCAGCATCATCCATTCAAGAAGGTCATCGTTCACGTGACTGGTAAGTATTACAGGTTTTGGTTTAATGTTCATTCTATGGGGGGTCTCTCCTGCTGTGGGGGATGTCTACTGAGGACCTGGACTCTCTATAAAACTTGATTTGAAAAATACACTTAACCCCCCCCCCCCCCCCCAACATGACATATTTATGAAGACCTAGTCCTATAGGATAAAATGGTGACAGTTGATACTTGTAATTTGCAGAATATTTGTACAACTGTTTCAGGGCCGGCTCTACCATGGGTCCCACTGGGTCAGGCAGAACTTTGAGAGGGGCAGCAAATTGATACCCAAGATTTTTTTTTCCAGCAGTTTTGTGTGTCATCAGTTTGCGGCGCGTTATGGGAGGCATTTCCCCATCTAATACTGCCTCTCGTAGTGCAAACTGATGACTGTTAGGAGGCGGAGGGTCTCCTCCGGGGAACGTTCCTTATGTGATTGTGGTGTGCTTAATGACGTCAGACATTCAGACACACAAAATAATACTGGAGTTTGTGGTTTGGAATTGAACATAATGGTATGTCATATAATTGTGCATGTAGACAAGGTGCTGTTGCATATAAATCTGACTTCCTGATACATTTAATTTTAGTTTAAATTATCATGACCATGAATAAAATTGTGTGGGCCTTTTGGTGGGTGTGATTTTTTTTTTTTTTGGGTGGGGGGGGGGGCAGCATTTGATATTTGGAATATTAGAGGAAAGGCGGTTTAACCTTAAAATACGCAGGGGGTTCTTCACTGTAAGAGCAGTAAGGATGTGGAATTCTCTTCCGCAAACAGTCGTATCAGCAAGGAGCATCGATAGTTTCAAAAAACTATTAGATGGGCACCTTAAAGACCACAACATAGAGGGGTATACAATGTACAACATACAGGGGTATACAATGTACAACATACAGGGGTATACAATGTACAACATACAGGAGTATACAATGTACAACATACAGGGGTATACAATGTACAACATACAGGGGTATACAATGTACAACATACAGGGGGTATACAATGTACAACATACAGAGGTATACAATGTACAACATACAGAGGTATACAATGTACAACATACAGGGGTATACAATGTACAACATACAGGGGTATACAATGTACAACATACAGGGGTATACAATGTACAACATACAGGGGTATACAATGTACAACATACAGGGGGTATACAATGTACAACATACAGGGGGTATACAATGTACAACATACAGGGGTATACAATGTACAACATACAGGGGTATACAATGTACAACATACAGGGGTATACAATGTACAACATACAGAGGTATACAATGTACAACATACAGGGGTATACAATGTACAACATACAGAGGTATACAATGTACAACATACAGGGGTATACAATGTACAGTTAACAGCAAACACACACACTCACATCATAGGTTGAACTGGATGGACGGATGTCTTTTTTCAACCTCACTAACTATGTAACTATGGACCCAGGCAGCACAATGTCTTGGGCCAGCCAGCCCTGGACTGTTTATCAAATCTAAATTTTCAGTATAAAAAAAAAAAAAGCTCAATGAACTCCAACACAATGAAATCTCCCCATTTGATATAAAAGCTGAGACTGAATACATTCAATAGATACCAAATCTGTCATAGCTCACAATTTTATGTGCCCATAATGGATCCATGGATACCCTAACGCTTTATAAAACCTCCTCAAATTTGAAGTTCACCATAAATTATGGCGCCAGATTAATTTCTGTCACTTGTGAGATCTGCATGGCAATATTCAATATGTGTTGTGCAATTGTTAATGTAAATAGTTTTTTTTTTTTATAACTTTTTACATTTTTTTTACTTAACTTTATTACTATAAAAAAGAGGGTACATGAGGGATCTCCAAACTTTCCAAACAAACAGCCAGTTTACTGTCCTTCAGACTTTAGGAGGGTCAGACTTTGGCTATTGGAAGTAGAAAGTCCTAGCGTCTGTAGGAAAAATCAATGCCCCTTCTTTGGTGTCAGTAGAGGAGTTGTGCCCCATCATTGGTGTTAGTGGGAGGAATGGCACCCCTTCTTAAATGCCATTAAAATAATTGTGTCCCATCAATTAAATCATTGGGCCCCATTGTTGGTGTCTTTGGGAGAAATTGTGCATCATTGAGAGAAATTATGTCGCCTTACTGGTGTCATTGGGAGGAATTGTGCCCCATCATTGGTGTTAGTGGGAGGAATTGCACCTCTTCTTAAATGCCATTAAAATAATTGTGTTCCATCAATGGTATCATTGGGCCCCATTGTTGGTGTCTTTGGGAGAAATTGTGCATCATTGTGAGAAATGATGTCGCATTACTGGTGTCATTGGGAGGAATTGTGTCCCATTGTTGGTGTCATTGGAAGGAATTGTGTCCCATCATTGGTGTCGTTGGGAGGAATTGTGTCCCATTGTTGGTGTAGTTGGGAGGAATTGTGTCCCATTGTTGGTGTCGTTGGGAGGAATTGTGTCCCATTGTTGGTGTCGTTGGGAGGAATTGTGTCCCATTGTTGGTGTCATTGGGAGGAATTGTGTCCCATCATTGGTGTCGTTGGGAGGAATTGTGTCCCATCATTGGTGTCGTTGGGAGGAATTGTGTCCCATTGTTGGTGTCGTTGGGAGGAATTGTGTCCCATTGTTGGTGTCGTTGGGAGGAATTGTGTCCCATAGTTGGTGTCATTGGGAGGAATTGTGTCCCATCATTGGTGTCGTTGGGAGGAATTGTGTCCCATCATTGGTGTCGTTGGGAGGAATTGTGTCCCATTGTTGGTGTCATTGGGAGGAATTGTGTCCCATTGTTGGTGTCGTTGGGAGGAAGTGTGTCCCATCATTGGTGTCGTTGGGAGGAATTGTGTCCCATTGTTGGTGTCGTTGGGAGGAATTGTGTCCCATTGTTGGTGTCGTTGGGAGGAATTGTGTCCCATTGTTGGTGTCGTTGGGAGGAATTGTGTCCCATTGTTGTTGTCGTTGGGAGGAATTGTGTCCCATTGTTGGTATCATTGGGAGGAATTGTGTCCCATTGTTGGTATCATTGGGAGGAATTGTGCCAGTTCATTCATGTCAGTGTGGGGATTTGTGCCCCTGCATTGTTGTCAGTGGGGGGAATTATGCCTCATTATTTGTATCAGTGGATGAAATAGTTCCTCAAGGGCCAGATAAAAGCAAGCAGGGGGCCGCATCTGGACCCCGGCTGCAGTTTAACCACTTACCCACCAGGCCTATTTTTGACACTTTTTGTTTAAAATCAGTATTTGTTGCTAGAAAATTTCTTAGATCCCCCAAACATTATATATATATATATATATATATATATATATTTTTAGCAAAGACTCTGGAGAATAAAATGGCGGTCATTGCAATATTCTTTTGTCACGCGGTATTTGCACAGCGGTCTTTAAAACGCCATTTTTTGGAAAATTTACGAAAAATCACATTTCACTGCATTTAAAAAAAAAACAAAACAGTAAAGTTAGCCCATTTTTTTTGTATATTGTGAAAGATGATGTCACACCAAATAAATAAATACCCAACATGTTACGGTTTAAAATTGCGCACACCCGTGGAATGGCGACAAACTACGGTCGATAGAAATCTCAATAGACGACGCTTTAAGTTTTTTTAACGGTTACCAGTTTAGAGTTAGAGTGTAGCTCTTTTTTTTATTATTGCTCACGCTCTGGCGATCGCGGCGAAACCTCACATGTGTGGTATGAACAGTGATTTCATTTGCGGCTCGACTTCCATATATGTTTTCTTTCGTGCGCGAGCTAACGGCGACGGGGGCGACTAAAATGTTTTTTTTTTCAAATTTATTTTATTTATTTTTTTAACTTTAACACAGGTTTTTTAAAAAAAAAAAAAAAAATCTGATAACTTTTATTGCTGTCACAAGCAATGTAAACATCCCTTGTGACAGCAATATGCATTGACAGGTACTCTTTATGGAGGGAGCGGGGGTCTAAAAGACCCCAAACCCCTCCACTACACTTCCATGTATTCAGAACGCCGAAAACTGCATTTTTAAATTCATTTGTTTTTTAAATCTGCCGCCTTTTAGCACCAGAGTAACCCGGACGTGACGTCATGGACGCCGCCTCCGCGTTACGTCATCGGAGACCCGATCAAAGCCGCTACCAGCTTTGATCGGGACTCCATCCAGCCGGCAGACGTGCCGGCTGGGTGCTCGGGTCTCCCGGTGGGACGGGAGCCCCGGCAGAGCCGCGGAAGGTTGTTACCGCCGGAGAGACGATCGCCGGCTCTAAACAACAATACCGGGATGATGCCTCTAGCTAGAGGCATCACCCTGGTATAACCCCCCAAATGCAGCCAACGTATGGGTACGTCAGTTTGGGGTAAGTGGTCAAAGATCACTGGGGTACATGAATGCCCTGTAGAAGTGGTGGGGCAGCTGTAAAGCCGGGAGCCTGGACTGACAGTGTAAACAAACTCATTGCTGCTTAAGCGGCTGTGACTTTGTTTACATCCTATTATCAAAGCAGGTGCAGGCAAAAAGGTTTAAATACAATACTATATCCAAGCTCCCAACTTTGTGAAAAGTAAAAGTCCTCCCTTTTTTACTTACTCGATCTTCTGCTCCCCTATGTTCCCATGGTGGATGGTTCCTTGGCAGAGGAATGGAGGAGAAATCTATCCAATGGAGACACAGAGAGCAATATTTTCCAATACAGTAAGGGGGAGTCTGATATTTTGTTATGTTTTTATTGGTGTTTCCCCAATGGGAAGGTTTCTCACCACTTCCTGTTCCTGTGGTCCTGGTCTCCAGTACAGAGGAAGTAAGAGGAAATTTCTGGCTCTAACCTTCCCCGTTCTATCCAAAAATGTAAAAGACCTGATTTGGTTTTGATTCATGACCCATTGGACCAGAGTCATTTGGAGTAGATTTATAGTCATGAATGAACCCTGGTTGCTCAACTCTAGTGTTCATTATTCGGACATTTAAGCTAATTTTCTTTGTTTTTGTTTCTTCAGATTCTACTTTGGAGGCCACTGATACCAAGACGGTCAAGAAGCACCATGGAAACCTACATAAACTCAGGGAGACACCATCAGTAACTGACAGTGGGGGTTTCATGATATCTCCACCAACGACTGAGACCAGCAACTATGGTTCTGAGATTGTATATACAGATAGCATGCCCCCTTCAGTTCCTGACACTGAGGACTCCAGGATGTCTCCACCAACAATAACTAAGACCAGTGACTATGGTTACTATGATTCGGGAAGCCTAGACAAAGATAACATGACCCATTCAGTCACTGGCGCTGAGGGCTCCACGATGTCTCCACCAGCAAAGACTAAGAACAGTGACTATGTTTACTATGATTCAGGAAGTCTAGATGAAGATAGCGCGTCCCATCCAGTCACTGACACGGAGGGCTTCACGATGTCTCCACCAGCAAAGGCTAAGAACAGTGACCATGTTTACTATGATTCAGGAAGTCTAGATGAAGATAGCACATCCCATTCAGTCACTGACACTGAAGCCTCCAGGATGCTTCCACCAATGACTGAGACCACTGACTATGATTCGGGAAGCCTAGACAAAGATAGTGTGACCCATTCATTCACTGGTGCTGAGGGCTCCCCGATGTCTCCACCAGCAAAGACTATGAACAGTGACTATGTTTACTATGATTCAGGAAGTCTAGATGAAGACAGCGTGTCCCATTCAGTCACTGGCACTGAGGGCTTCACGATGTCTCCACCAGCAAAGACTAAGAACAGTGACCATGTTTACTATGATTCAGGAAGTCTAGATGAAGATAGAGCATCCCATTCAGTCACTGACACGGAGGGCTTCACGATGTCTCCTCCAGCAAAGACTAAGAACAGTGACCATGTTTACTATGATTCAGGAAGTCTAGATGAAGATAGCGCGTCCCATTCAGTCACTGACACTGAGGGCTCCAGGATGCTTCAACCAATAACTGAGACCAGTGACTATGATTCAGGAAGCCTAGACAAAGATAGCGTGACCCATTTAGTCACTGGCACTGAGGGCCCTGGGGTGTCTCCACCAACAGTGACTGAGACCAGTGACTACTATTCGGGAAGCCTAGATATAGATAGCATGAACCCTTCACCCACTGGTACTGGGAGCCCCAGGTTGTCTCCACCAACAATGACTAAGACCAGGGACTATGCTTACTATGATTCGGGAAGCCTAGATGAAGATAGTGCCACCCATTCAGTCACTGACACTGAGGGCTCTAGGATTTCTCCACCAACAATGACTAAAACCAATGACTATGCTTACTACGATTCAAGAAGCCTTGATATAGACAGTGCGATCCCTTCAGTCACTGACACTGAGGGCTCCAGGATGTTTCCAGCAATGACTGAGACCAGTGACTATGATTCGGGAAGCCTAGACAAAGATAGCGTGACCCATTCAGTCACTGACACTGGGGGCTCCAGGATGTTTCCACCAATGACTGAGACCAGTGACTATGATTCGGGAAGCCTAGACAAAGATAGCGTGACCCATTCAGTCACTGGCACTGAGGGCTCCAGGATGTTTCCACCAATGACTGAGACCAGTGACTATGATTCGGGAAGCCTAGACAAAGATAGCGTGACCCATTCAGTCACTGACACTGAGGGCTCCAGGATGTTTCCACCAAAGACTGAGACCAGTGACTATGATTCGAGAAGCCTAGACAAAGATAGTGTGACCCATTCAGTCACTGACACTGAGGGCTCCAGGATGTCTCCACCAATGACTGAGACCAGGGACCACGCTTTGAGAAGCCTAGATATACATAGCGCAATCCCTTCAGTCACTCCCACCGAGGGCTTCGAGATGTCTCCATCAACGACAACTGAGTCCAGTACCTATAAGTCAGGAATCCCAGTCAGCAATCCCAATGTGAAATATATCGTCAGTACGTTCTTTCAAATGAAGAAAAATGGCCTCCAGCTATTAGTAGTTGGACTCTTTCTTCTAATGTCGATCATCACCATTACACCAGTATGCTACTTTGGGTAAGTCATTGTACATTCTTCATGGGTTTTCTCTATTTTCTACATTACACGTTTTCATGTTATCGCCCACTGTCACTGAGCCCCCCACCTCCTAATATTTACCTTTTCCCTGCCTGCAGACAGGTAGTTGATCAGACTGGCGTGGTGTGATTTCTGTGCTCATTGCCCGGGGTTTAGCAGCACAGGCCCCCATAATGAGATTAACGCACCTCTAACACCTCTGTGTTCTATGGGGGAGGGGTGAATGAACTGAGGCTGCTGGTAACAGTAACAAATGGGGTGATGGCGAGTGACTATTTGCTTTCTATCAAACACAGATTTAGGTGAAGTCAGCTATTAATTAGGGATGCAACGATCCGACTTTTTTGGAGCAGATACCGATACCAATATCTGGCGTTGTGAAATCACCGATACCGATACGGAACCGATCCGGAGCTACACACAAAGTAAGCGGCTGCAGTACAGAGCAAAGCCGCTGCTTCATGTGTGTGGCTCCTCCATTCACAGGCGGAGTGTATCTGATATCACTCCGCCTGTGAGCCGGCCCTATACAGGAAGTAGCGGCTCCCATCCCATACCTAGTAAGGGATGGCTGAGCCGTTACTCAGCAAAAACCGGATCGGCCCGTGGGACGGCTAAATTTTACCGATCTCCGATCCAGCTATTTTGTCCAGATCGGGGTCGATTTACGATCCGAATATCGGATCGGTGCATCCCTACTATTAATTCTGAAAGTTTCTGCTGGTTTATGGACATATTCTTATACCATATCTTTCTTTATCCCTACAGAATTCAGTACTGGAAGGACACAACACACAAAGTGATGGACATGCTAAAGTGGCTAGAAAAACAAGGCGCAGAGCTAAAACTAACAATAAAAAGAAAAGAAAGACTCTCAAGACAAGAAGATGAGGAAGAACTTTTGGAAATAGTTGTGGCACCAGCCTCCTCGGGGTCTCCTATCGCCCCCTAAAGAACGGACAATGAATGGGTTGTGCTTGGGGGTTGTACTGCCCGCCGAGCATGATAGGCGCTATAATTCCTACTGCAGCCAAGAAGAAAAACATTGTGGTCGCGGCACGTGTACAACCTCTGCACCAACAGGGGAGTGATTGAGGATCAGTAAAAACCCAACTGATAGCTGAATATAAAGAAAAGAATTACCAGCAATGAAAAATTAAGAAAAAAAAATGGAGTTGGGATCCCCCCAATCAATTTAGGCCCTTTGGGTCTGGTATGGGTTTTAAGGCAAACCCTCATGCCAAAATTTGATTTAAAAAATTGCGTGGCCCCCCCCCCCCAAAATCCATATCAGATCCTTATCTGAGCATGCTGTCCAGAAGGTCAGGAGGGGGGACTGGGGGGGGGGACAAACGAGTGCCCCCCATCCTGAACCATACTAAGCCACAAGCCCTCAACATGGGGGGGGGGGGACATTTTGTGGCAGGGGGGCTCTGCCCCCCTCAAAGCACCTTGCTCCCATGTTAATGGGGACATGGACCCTTCTTGACAACCCTGGCTAGTAGTTGTGGAGATCTGTGGGCAGGGGGATTATCCGAATCTAGAAGATCCAGCCCCCCCCATGTGAATGAGTATGGGGGTACATAGTACTCATTCACATAAAGGGGGCTTCCAGATTCTGATAAGCCCCCTACTCCCAGACTCCCACAACCACCAGCCAGGATTGTGGGGAAGAGGTTCTTGTTCCCATCAACGTAGGAACAAGGTGCTTGGGGGGGGGGGGGGGCAGAGCCTCTCTTGCCCCAAAGCACCCCCTCCATTGGTATAGTTCAGGAGGGAGGGTTGGTCGCTCATACCCCTCGTTTCCCCTGACCTACTGGGCTGCATGCTCGGATAAGGGTCTGGTATAGATTTTTGGGGGGGACCCAACGTCATTTTTTAAAAATATTTTGGGGTGAAAATTCATACCAGACCTGAAGGGCCTGGTATGGATTGGGGGGGGCACCCTATTTAGTTTCTTAATTTTCATTGCAGGCAATGTTTTTCTTTACATTCAGCTGTCAGCAGGGAATCCCACTGATCCCACTGATTATTTATTTGCAAAATAATAATACAGAAATGAAGAATAACATGTTTTTTTTTTTTTTTAAATGTTTTTAACTTTTTTCATTTATTTAGCAAAAAAAATAAAATAAAACAGTGGTAATAAATACCAACAAAAGAAAACTCTATTCGCTTGCAAAAAAAAAAAAAAAAGTCATATGGGTACAGTGTTGCATGACGGCACAATTGTCATTCAAAGTGCGAGAGTGCCAAAAGACAAAATCTGGCCTGGGCAGGAAGGGGGTGAAAGTGCCCGGTATTAATGGGTTTAAACTGAAACACAGGCCAGGATTAAAAGACAAAAAAAAAGCTGCACTTCCATTGGAGAACCACTTGACCCCCCCCCCCCAGGTCCATTCTGACATTTCTCTCATACATGTAAAACTCATCATCTTTTGCTAGAAAATGATTTAAAACATCCGAAGAATTGTAGCAGGATTCCCAGCCGTTGTGCTGAATATGGGTCCCCCTGGGCCACCGGGTGCAACAAAAGTACCCTTGTGCATGCTCCTTTAACCGCTTGCCGACCGCCGCACGACTATTTACTGCGGCGGTCAAGCCCTCACAGGCAAAGTGACGTAGGACCACGTCGCTTGCCTGTGAGGCTCTAGGGAGCGAGCGCGCGCTGCTGGAGGCGCGCTCCCGCTCGCCGCTGGAGGCGCGCTCCCGCTCGCTCTCGGTCATTTTTACAGTAACAGTGCATATGTATAGCATTACTGTAGTAATGTCACTGGTACCCCCAAAAGTGTCAAAAATGTCAGTCAAGGGTTCGATCTGTCCGCCGCAATGTCACAGTCCCGCAAAAAAAATTGCAGATCGCCGCCATTACTCGTTAAAGAAAAAAAACAACAAAAATGACAAAAATCTTTCCCTTAGTTAGTAAACGCAATAACTTTTGCGCAAACCAATCAAAATACGCTTATTGCAATTTTCTTCTTCCTGTACATAATGCCCCCCCCCCCCTTTTAACCCACTCTCCCCCTCCTGTACACACTGTCCCCCTTCCTGCACACACTGCCCCTCCCTTTAACCCTACACCCCCCTTTATATACACACTGCCCCCCTTTGACCCTACACCCCCCTTCATATACACACTGCCCCCCTTTGACCCTACACCCCCCTTTATATACACACTGCCCCCCTTTGACCCTACACCCCCCTTTATATACACACTTCCCCCCTTTAACTCTACACATCCCTTCATAAGCAAAGTGCCCCCTTTAACCCTTTATACCCCTTCTTGTACACACTGCCCCCCCTTCCTGTACACACTGCCCTTCTTTAATGCTACACCCCCTTCCTATACACACTGCCCCCCTTTAATCCTACACCCCCTTCCTGCACACACTGCCCTTCTTTAACTCTACACCCCCTTCCATTACACACTGCCCCCCTTTAACCTTACACCCCCCCCCATTCTATACACACTGCCCCCCTTTAACCCTACACCCCCTTCATATACACACTGCCCCCCTTTAACCTTACACCCCCCCATTCTATACACACTGCCCCCCTTTAACCCTACACCCCCTTCCTGCACACACTGCCCTTCTTTAACTCTACACCCCCTTCCTATACACGCTGCCCCCCTTTAACCTTACACCCCCCCATTCTATACACATTGCCCCCCTTTAACCCTACACCCCCTTCCTGCACACACTGCCCTTCTTTAACTCTACACCCCCTTCCTATACACACTGCCCCCCTTTAACCTTACACCCCCCCATTCTATACACACTGCCCCCCTTTAACCCTACACCCCCTTCCTGCACACACTGCCCTTCTTTAACTCTACACCCCCTTCCTATACACACTGCCCCCCTTTAACCTTACACCCCCCCATTCTATACACACTGCCCCCCTTTAACCCTACACCCCCTTCATATACACACTGCCCCCCTTTAACCTTACACCCCCCCCCATTCTATACACACTGCCCCCTTTAACCTTACACCCCCCCATTCTATACACACTGCCCCCCTTTAACCCTACACCCCTTCATATACACACTGCCCCCCTTTAACCCTGAACACCCCTTCATATACAAAGTTCCCCCCTCTCTAGAGGTGACCTCCATTGGGGATGAGGAGGTGACAGGAGAGGAATGTGGCACTGGCCATGGCTGCGCCCTAGGTGGCAGTGCGTCCTAGGCGGCCGCCTAGTTTGCCTAGTGGTAGCACCGGCCCTGCCTGTAGCCAGTAACAATAGAACACCCCGAACAACAATGGACCACTCGAAACACCCCCCCCCTCCCCCCTCAACAGATCTCCCCACAGCCTGCATCAATAGACTCTCCAGTAGCCAGCAATAATAGACCCCCCTCACTCAACGTAGATATTTCCAAGTAATAACTGACCCCCCCAGCAATATAAGACCCATCCCTAGCTACAATAGAACCCCCACCAACAACAATAGACCCCCTCACTCAACGTAGATATTTCCAAGTAATAACTGACCCCCCCAGCAATATAAGACCCATCCCTAGCTACAATAGAACCCCCACCAGCAACAATAGACCCCCTGCAAAAATAGATCCCCTAGCAGCCAACATCAATAGAACCCGCAACACACCCCAGCATCCGTTACCATTACATACAGTCAGTGCTGGAGGTGCCGGAACTGCGTTCCCTCACGTTTCTGCTGAAAAAAGCCCTGTATATATATATAAATAAAAGTGTAAAAAATCAATTTTTGTACAAAATAAATAAGAAAAATAATTTTAAAGTGCCCCCGTCCCACCGTGCTTACGCGCAAATGCGAATGCATACGTTACTCCTGCGCACATATGTAAACGGTGATCGCACCACACATGTGAGGTATCATCGTGAACGTCAGAGCCGGAGCAATAATTCTATCACCAGACTTCCTGAGTAACTCTAAACTGGTAATCTGTAAAGGCGTTTAAAACGTCGCCTATGGAGAATTTTAAGCATCGTAGTGTGCCGCCATTCCACGGGCAGACGCAATTTTAACCACTTGCCGACCGCTCACTGGAGCTCTACTGCGGCAATGTGGCTCGTTCCCGTCCAGCGACGTAGGTCTACTCCCCTTGTGGGCGGCGCTCACGCGCCGCCGGAGGCTCGCTCCCGCTGTATTCAGTCACAGCGGGAGTCGGGCCAGGGGAGGAGTGGCGGCGATCGCCGCTGCTCTTCCCCGATCGTCGGGGAATCGAGTGTGGAGATCCGCCCGCTTGTGTAAACAAAGCGGGCGGATCTCCTAAGTGACAAGAAGGGTCAGATTGCAGGGTTCAGCATAGCTGAACCTGCGATCTGTCCCTGTGTCACACAGTCACCTCCCCCCACACACGTCAGTAAGCACCAGGCATACATTAACCCCTCCCTCTCCAATAAAGTTAACCCCTTCCCTGCCAGTGTCATTTTTACAGTAACAGTGCATATTTATAGCACTGATTACTGCAGTAATGTCACTGGTACCCCCAAAAGTGTCAAAAATGTCAGTCAAGGGTCCGATCTGTCCGCCGCAATGTTGCAGTCCCACAAAAAAAATTGCAGATCGCCGCCATTACGCGTTAAAAAAAAAAACACCAAAAATGACATAAATCTTTCCCGTAGTTAGTAAACGCAATAACTTTTGCGCAAACCAATCAAAATACGCATATTGTGATTTTTTTTTTACCAAACATATGTAGCAGAAAACAAATTGGCTAAAAATTTTTAAAAATTTTGATTTTTACATTTTTTTGGGGGGGAATTTCATATAAAAAAATGTGAAAAATATTGTTATTTTTTCAAAATAAACGCTCTTTTTTTGTTTATAGCGCAAAAAGTAAAAATCGCACAGGTGATCAAATACCACCAAAAGAAAGCTCTGTTTGTGGGAAAAAAAGGACGTAAATTTTGTTTGGGTACAGCGTCGCACGACCACACAATTGTCAGTTAAAGTTGCACAGTGACGAATCGCAAAAAGTGGCCCAGACGTAAGACAGCAAAATCCTCCGGTGGTAAAGTGGTGACATGTTAGGTGTCTATTTTCTCGCTGTGACATCATCTTTCACATTATAGAAAAAAAATTGGGCTAACTTTACTGTTTTTTTCATTTTTTTATTGATCAATGTGTTTCTTTCCAAAAAAAAATTGCGTTTGAAAAAACCGCTGCGCAAATACCGTGTGATAAAGAAAATTGTAGCACACACCATTTTATTCTCTAGGGTCTCTGCTAAAAAATATATATATATAATGTTTGGGGGTTCTAAGTAACTTTCTAGCAAACAATACTTATTTTAACTTGTAAAACGACAAATGTCAGAAATAGGCCCGCTCCTTTATTTTTATTATCATTTATTTAAAACTTTGTTTTGAACTCCCTCACATTTCCTCTCACTGTTACTATTCCTCTTCCTATCGCTGTTTTCCGGTATTTAAAACGTCCTCACTTCACAAAAGAGCAATCTATTCTTCACCCAAAAACCAAACGCCGACCCCCCCTCCAGAACGCTGTCACTTGGTTTCTTCCATCGCCCAGCGTCTGTTACCACGGAGACGACGGCACTGACAGACTCCTTTTCCCAGAATCCCCTGCCAGCCAACACCAAGCGTGGAGGATGCCGGGAAATGTCGTACGGCCCGCCCACAACGGGCTCGTACGGAACACTAGCATCTCCTTCACGTCTCCATGGCAACAGACGCTGGGCGATGGAAGAAACCAAGTGACAGCGTGCTGGAGGGGGGGAGGCCTTTGGTTTTTGGGTGAAGATTGCTCTTTTGTGAAGTGAGGACTTTTTATATACCGGATTACAGAGATAGGAAGAGGAATAGTAACAGCGAGAGGGAATGTGAGTGTTACAGGCGGGGGGGTCAGGGGGAGATAGGAGGAGGGTGTCACCTCCCCCCCCCCTGGGAGGTTCATATGGTATAACCGAGAGCTGAGAGGGAAGATGGCAGCTGTGAGGGGATGAATGGTGAGCTGAGGGGGACTGGGTGATGGGGGGTGATAATGGTGGGGGGATCCCGGATCAGTCACCTCTCTCAGGGGTCAGATTTGGGGTGTGATGGTGGATGATGGGAGTTGTAGTCCTACAGACTGAATGGGGGGCTCCAATCTTTCTTCATGTCCCAGGAGGCTTTGCTGCTGACCCCCCCCCCTCCCCCCCATGGGGCTTATTTACATGCTGGGCTCGCTTACATCAGGTGCCGTGCGCAAAATCGCCCGTTTTTCCGATCCACGCGATAACGCTTTGCCTTTAATGGAAGCGTCCGCACAAACCACAACGCACAGAACCGCGCAATTTAAAGAAATGATGCCAGAAACGTTCTTGCGTGTTTCCCGTGTATAGGGCGTGACACTGACATGAATGGTCTGCCCTAAAACGCGTGGGAGCGTGCAAAAAAAAAAAAAAAAAAACGCGCGTGCACTCGTATTGAAGGAGCCCCGAGGGCGCGTGTTTTCCCACGCTGCACGGAAACGCAGACACATGCAGGTGCCGCTGTTTCTTAATGCCCCCCCCCCCCATATATCCCCCAAAACGCGCAATATGGCAGCACTGGGTGGTTTGGTGCGATTTTAATGGCTTCAGTCCCGGAAAATTTCCTCCTCTTCCTCTCCGGGCCAATGTTCAGCTTTCAGGGCAGTCGCACTTTGAATGACGATTGCACGGTCATACTACACTGTACCCATATTACATTTTTATAATTTTTTTTGTGGCATTTAATCACCGCTGGGGGGTTAATTTTTGTGCTATAAATGAAAAAATGATAAAATACCTGAGAAAAAAAAACTTTCTTAGTTTCTATTATAAAATTGTGCAAACAGGTAATTTTTCTCCTTCGCAGATGAGGCAGCACTGGTTTGCAACACCGATGGGCACTGATAGGTGGCACTGATGGGCACTGATTTGTGAAAACTGATGGGCATTGATATGCAACATAGATGGGCACTGATAGGCAGCACTGATGGACACTAACGAGGTGGCACTGATGGGCATTGATGAGGTGGCACTAATGGGGTTGCCCTGATGGGCACTAATATGTGACACTGATGGGCACTGATATGCGACACTGATGGACATTGATATGCAACATAGATGGGCACTGATAGGCAGCACTGATGGGCGCTAACAAGGTGGCACTGATGGGCATTGATGAGGCGGCACTGATGGGCACTTATGGGGTTGCCCTGATGGGCACTAATATGTGTCACTGATGGGCATTGATATGCAACATAGATGGGCGCTAACAAGGTGGCACTGATGAGCATTGATGAGGCGGCACTGATGGGCACTAATGGGGTTGCCCTGATGAGCACTAATATGTGACACTGATGGGCACTGATATGTGACACTGATGGGCATTGATATGCAAAATAGATGGGCACTGATAGGCAGCACTGATGGGCGCTAACGGTGGCACTGATGGGCATTGATGAGGCGGCACTGATGGGCACTAATGGGGTTGCCCTGATGGGCACTAATATGTGACACTGATGGGCACTGATGTGCGACACTGATGCGCACTGATAGGCAGGACTTATGAGGCTGTACTAATGGGCACATATGTGGTTGCACTGAAAAGGTAGCGCTGGTGAGGCTGCACTGATAGGCACTAATGAGGTGGCACTGAAGAGGCGGCGATGATGAGACGGCACTAATGGGCACTGATATGCAACACTGATGGGCACTGATATGCAGCACTTATGAGGCTGCACTAATGGGCAATTATGAGGTTGCACTGATGGGCGCTGGTGAGGCTGCACTGCTAGGCACTGATAAGGTTGCACTAATGGGTACTGAAGAGGCGGTGATGATGAGACGGCACTAATGGGCACTGATGTGCAACACTGAGGGGTACTAATGAGACAGCACTGGTGGGCACTCATAGGCTACACTCATGGGCACTGAAGAGGCACATTAATGGGTAATGTTGGGGCGTCACTGATAGACAGCACTGATGGGCATTGAAGAGGCGGCATTGATGGGTGCTGCTGAGGCTGCACTGATGGCCACTGAAAGGGGGCACTAAAGGGCACTGATTGGCAGCACTGATGGGCACTGATAAGCAACACTGATGGGCACTGTAGAGGCTTCACTGATTATAAGTGTAGATGTCCCCTTTCACACTTGTTGGTTACCGGCTCTCCTCTCCTCTCCTCTCCTCACGCTGTGACATTGTGAGGAAAGGAATGCTGATAACTGGCTGGTGTGTTTACATCCTGATCAGCTGTGATTGGCCCTTTACCCCGACCTGTGACCTACTGTGTGAAGGACACGGAGATCGCAGAGCGCGCTGGGAGAGCGGTTCTAGGAGGACGTCAATAGACACCATGTCTGTATGTATCTCTCATACCTGACGGGTCACCAGGGAGGCTGAAAATCACAGCAGTAGTCACTACAGCAATCACCGCAAGCTTCCGGATCCTGTGCTGCCCCTCTGCACGCTGATCACAGGGGTCCCGTGCTGTCCCTCTGCACACTGATCACAGGGGTCCTGTGCGGCCCCTCTGCACGCTGATCACAGGGGTCCTGTGCTGCCCCTCTGCACACTGATCACTGGGGTCCTGTGCTGCCCCTCTGCACGCTGATCACAGGGGTCCCGTGCTGTCCCTCTGCACACTGATCACAGGGGTCCTGTGCGGCCCCTCTGCACGCTGATCACAGGGGTCCTGTGCTGCCCCTCTGCACGCTGATCACTGGGGTCCTGTGCGGCCCCTCTGCACGCTGATCACAGGGGTCCTGTGCTGCCCCTCTGCACCCTGATCACTTTTGGATCACTTTTATTCCTATTACAAAGAATGTAAACATCCCTTGTAATAGGAATAGTGAATGACAGGTCCTCTTTATGGAGAGATGTGGGGTCAATAAGACCTCAGATCTCTCCTACAGGCTAGAAAGCCTGAAATAAAAATAAAAAAATCGATCTCTGCTATTTACCCGAGATCAGTGCAGTATTGAAAACTGCCAGGCCAGGCGCGACGTGACGACAAGTCATAGAGACTACCGGGGACCATCACTGGCTCATCCATGTCTTTATGGACCTCACCTTGCTTTGTGCACTGGTGGGCAGTCATGTTGGAACAGGGAGGGGCCATCCCCAAACTCCTCCCACAAAGTTGGGAGCATGAAATTGCTCAAAATGTCTTGGTATGCTGACACCTTAAGAGTTCCCTTCACTGGAACTAAGGGGCCAAGCCCCACCCATGAGAAACAACCCCCACACCATAATCCCCCTCCACCAAATGATTTGAACCAGTGCACAAAGGAAGGTCCATAAAGACATGGGTGAGCGAGTTTGGAGGTGGATGAACTTTACTGGCCTGCACAGAGTCCTGACCTCAACCCAATGGAATACCTTTGGGATGAATTAGAGCGGAGACTGCGAACCAGGCCTTCTTGTCCAACATCAGTGCCTGACCTCACAAATGCGCTTCTGGAAGAATGGTCAAACATTCCCATAGACACTCCTAAACCTTGTGGACAGCCTTCCCAGAAGAGTTGAAGCTGTTATAGCTGCAAAGGGTGGACCAACTCCATATTGAACCCTACGGACTAAGACTGGGATGCCATTAAAGTTCATGTGTGTGTAAAGGCAGGCGTCCCAATACTTTTGGTAAACAGTGTATATTAATCAAAATATGTAAAACTTGGCAAATATTACTTAACCACTTGCCGACCAGCCACCGTCGATATATATATACACGGTGGCAGGTTCCCGCGAATCGCCGTTCCTGTGTGTGTAAAGGCAGGCGTCCCAATACTTTTGACAATATAGTGTAGGTGAAAACCAGAAGAATATGGCAGCATATTGATCATGTATGGATTTGAGGTCTTTGCAGCAATGGCAGATTAGATGCGGTACCTGACCCGGCTGATTGTGGACACTTGGGAAAAAAAAGCTTTCCCCGAGGCAGAGATTTTTGCTCTGCATTGTTCTCCTGTTGCCCGCATTCTCCACCATTTGCCTATTCAGCTCTTCTATTTGACTTGTTTGGCTTGAGGTCACTTCTACATCAATGGTACATGATCTTGTTTGGTCACATTGTTTCAGGTGGACAATACTTTGGATAAAAAAAAATAATTACCTACAGAACATTTAGGATCATCAGATGTGTTATGTGTGCACTTTATTTTATTATTTGTTTTTGGTGAAGGCTACGTCCGTGTTTTACACTATGGTTCATAGTTACATAGTTAGTGATGTTAAAAAAGACAGAAATCCATCCGGCTAAACCAATAAAAAACAAAAAACAGTAAAGAAAACCCAACCATAGCCACCCCTCTGTCCAAGTATACCAAATCCACAGCCACCCCTCTGTCCAAGTATACCACGTCCACAGCCACCCCTCTGTCCAAGTATACCAAATCCACAGCCACCCCTCTGTCCAAGTATACCACGTCCACAGCCACCCCTCTGTCCAAGTATACCAAATCCACAGCCACCCCTCTGTCCAAGTATACTACGTCTACAGCCACCCCTCTGTCCAAGTATACTATGTCTACAGCCACCCCTCTGTCCAAGTATACCACATCTACAGTTACCCATCTGTCTAAGTATACTACGTCCACAGCCACCCCTCTGTCCAAGTATACCACGTCCACAGCTACCCCTCTGTCCAAGTATACCACATCTACAGTTACCCCTCTGTCTAAGTATACTACGTCCACAGCCACCCCTCTGTCCAAGTATACCACGTCCACAGCTACCCCTCTGTCCAAGTATACCACGTCCACAGCCACCCCTCTGTCCAAGTATACCACGTCTACAGCCACCCCTCTGTCTAAGTATACCACGTCCACAGCCACCCCTCTGTCCAAGTATACCACGTCCACAGCCACCCCTCTGTCCAAGTATACCACGTCCACAGCCACCCCTCTGTCCAAGTATACCACGTCTACAGCCACCCCTCTGTCCAAGTATACCACGTCTACAGCCACCCTTCTGTCCAAGTATACCACGTCCACAGCCACCCCTCTGTCTAAGTATACCACGTCCACAGCCACCCCTCTGTCTAAGTATACCACGTCCACAGCCACCCCTCTGTCTAAGTATACCACGTCCACAGCCACCCCTCTGTCCAAGTATACCACGTCTACAGCCACCCCTCTGTCCAAGTATACCACGTCCACAGCCACCCCTCTGTCCAAGTATACCACGTCCACAGCCACCCCTCTGTCCAAGTATACCACGTCCACAGCCCCCCTCTGTCCAAGTATACCACATCCACAGCCACCCCTCTGTCCAAGTATACCACGTCCACAGCCACCCCTCTGTCATAGTATACCACGTCCACAGCCACCCCTCTGTCCAAGTATACCACGTCCACAGCCACCCCTCTGTCCAAGTATACCACGTCTACAGCCACCCCTCTGTCCAAGTATACCATGCCCACAGCCACCCCTCTGTCTAAGTATACCACGTCCACAGCCACCCCTCTGTCCAAGTATACCACGTCCACAGCCCCCCTCTGTCCAAGTATACCACATCCACAGCCAGCCCTCTGTCCAAGTATACCACGTCCACAGCCACCCCTCTGTCCAAGTATACCACGTCTACAGCCACCCCTCTGTCCAAGTATACCACGTCCACAGCCACCCCTCTGTCCAAGTATACCACGTCCACAGCCACCCCTCTGTCCAAGTATACCATGTCCACAGCCACCCCTCTGTCCAAGTATACCACGTCTACAGCCACGCCTCTGTCCAAGTATACCACGTCCACAGTTACCCCTCTGTCCAAGGTTTTACTTACCTCCTCATAAAAAGAAATCAGGTTTGTCTGACAACTTCTGTCTCTCATGAATCCATGCTGTCTGTTGCTTAAAATATTCTTTCAAGCAAGAACTCATCTATGTGGTCTTTTATTAACCACCACAAATAGTGCGCTCTCCCGTTAAGCAGCAGGGAATCTGCGATTGCCGCTGGACATCCGTGATCGCTCCCCGTGGAGAGAGAACTGCGGTCGGATGTTGTAAACACAGCAGACCGTTCTCTCTGGAATGAACACAGAGCGCCTGTGATCCTTCTATTTAGGATCACAGGTCTCTGTGTTGATTCTACAAGCCCACCCCCCCTCCCAGTTAGAAAACACCCCCTAGGCTCACACTTAACCCTTTGATTGCCCCTGGTGTTAACCCATTCCCTGCCAGTGTCATTATTACAGTGACAGTGTATATTTTTAGCACTGATTACTGTAGTAATGTCACTGGTCCCCCCAAAAATGTCAGTTAGGGGTCCGATCTGTCCGCCGCAATGTCGCAGTCCCGCTAAAAATCGCAGATCGCCGCCATTACTAATGAAAAAAAAAATGACAATCTTTCCCCTAGTTTGTAGACGCAATAACTTTTGCTCAAACCAATCAAAATACGCTTACTGCGATTTTTTTTTTTTTTTACCAAAAATATATAGCAGAAAACAAATTGGCCTAAAATGATGAAAAAATTAAATTTTTAATATTTTTTTTATTGGGAATGTTATATAGCAGAATGTGAAAAATATTATTTTTTTTTTCTTTCAGAATTGTCGCTCTTTTTTTGTTTGTAGCGCAAAAAATAAAAATCGCAGATGTGATCAAATACCACCAAAAGAAATCTCTATTTGTGGGAAAAAAAGGACATCAATTTTATTTGGGTACAGCGTCGCATGACCGCGCAATTGTCCGTTAAAGTAACGCAGTGCCAAATCGCAAAATATGGCCTGGTCAGGAAGGGGGCAAATCTTCCGCTCCAGAAGTGGTTAACCACTTGCCGACTGCTCACAGTATATTTACTGCGGCAGTCGGCCCCGGCCAGGCAGAGTGTCACTCCTTCTAGAGCCAATAGCGGGCGAGCGCGCGCCCGCCTCGGCTCGTTCACAGAGGAGTGCGGGCGTGTGACTGGTGGACCCGATGTCTGCCGGTCACACTACGATCGCCGGTAGAGCGGGAGAAAGACAGAGCGGCTTATGTAAACAAGCCGCCTGTCAGTTCTCCCTGTGTAAAAATGAAGATCAGACGGTTCTACTATGTAGAACCGTTGATCTTTGTTTTTACACCAATAGCAATGTCCCACTACAGTTAGAAGCACGCCCCTAGGACACACTTAACCCCTCCCTGTCCAATACAGTTAACCCCTTCCCTGCCAGTGTAATTTTTGCAGTAACAGTGCATATATATATAGCACTGATTACTGCAGTAATGTCACTGGTACCCCCAAAAGTGTCAAAAATGTCAGTCAAGGGTCCGATCTGTCCGCCGCAATGTCGCAGTACCGCAAAAAAAATCGCAGATCGCCGCCATTACTCGTTAAAAAAAAAAAACACCAAAAATGACAAAAATCTTTCCCTTTGTTAGTAAACACGATAACTTTTGCGCAAACCAATCAAAATACGCTTTTTGCGATTTTTTTTTTTACCAAACATAGGTAGCGTAAAACAAATTGGCCGAAAATGTTAAAAAATTTTGATTTTTACATTTTTTTGGGGGGGAATTTCATATAAAAAAAAGTGAACAATATTGTTATTTTTGCAAAAATTACGCTCTTTTTTTGTTTATAGCGCGTGATCAAAAAATCGCACAGGTGATCAAATACCACCAAGAGAAAGCTCTGTTTGTGGGAAAAAAAGGACGTGAAATTCGTTTAGGTACAGCATCGCACGACCGCGCAATTGTCCGTTAAAGTCACGCAGTAAAAAATCGCAAAAAAAACCCCTGGTCTTTTAGCAGGAAAATCCTCCGGTGGTAAAGTGGGTAAAGGAGAAGCCAAAGCTGGTTTAGCTGTACTTCTATGGGTCACAGGAGGGCAGTTTGTTTTGCACTCCGGTGACCCCTTTTCAGCAGAGAGCGGGGGCTGAAGTCCCGCTCTCTGCTGACATCACAGAAGTGGGTCCAGGCACCGCGTGATCACAACCATGGAGTCAGGGATCCGCCAGGTGCCTGGACCGACACCCGGCTCAGTGAGGCGCTGAGATCCTGAGCCGGCCTCTCCCCGCCCCTCCACTGCGCTACTTTAACTGACAATTGCGCGGTCATACAACGCTGTACCCAAATGCAATTTAGATCTTTTTTTTTTTTTTTCAACACAAATAGAGCTTTCTTTTGGTGGTATTTGATCAGCGCTGTGTTTTTTTTTTATTTTTTATTATATTTTCTACTTTCTGTTACAAAACATATCCAATAAAAAATAAAAATCTAAATTTCTTCATAAATTTAGGCTAAAATGTATTCTGCTACATGTCTTTAGTTACAAAAAAAGTACCAATGAGTGTATATTGATTGGTTTGCATCAAACTTATAGCATCTACACACTATGGTATATATATATATATATATATATATATATATATATATATACACTGGCATTTTTTTTCTTTTTATATTAGAAATGGCGTTGATCAGCGACTTCTAATAGAACTGTAATAGTGCCATGTGTGTCCGCAGAACTTTTTTTTTTGGGGGGGGGGCATTATTTTAAGGTCACCCATGCTCCGCCCCTTTTCGACATTGTCGTAAAGGTCAGCCGCGACTCGCGAATATTTATTTTTAAAGGGGAAACGGTAGAATTTATTTTTAAAGCATTTGTTAACCTAAAAAAAAAAATTATATTGTTCCTATTCCCCTAAACGCAGGGATCCTCAAACTATGACCCTCCAGCTGTTACAGAACTACATATCCCATGAGGCATTATAAAACTCTGACATTCACAGACATAACTAGGCATGATGGGAATTGTAGTTCCTGAACAACTAGAGGGCCATAGTTTGGAGACTCCCTGCTTTAACCACTTAAGCCCCGGAAGATTTTACCCCCTTCCTGACCAGGGGGTATTTTGCGATTCGGTGACTTTAACGGACAATTGCGCGGTCGTGCGACGCTGTATCTAAATGAATTTGGCGTCCTTTTTTTCCCACAAACAGAGCTTTCTTTTGGTGGTATTTGATCACCTGTGCGATTTTTTTGATCATGCGCT
The DNA here is from genome assembly GCF_965119305.1 of Pelophylax lessonae. Lineage (NCBI taxonomy): Eukaryota > Metazoa > Chordata > Amphibia > Anura > Ranidae > Pelophylax > Pelophylax lessonae. Next base: position 4,649,576 of record NC_138779.1, read on the forward strand.
ATAAACAAAAAAGAGCTTCAATTTTGCAAAAATAACAATATTTTTCACTTTTTTTTATATGAAATTCCCCCCTAAAAAAAATGTAAAAATCTAAATTTTTTAACATTTTCGGCCAATTTGTTTTACGCTACCTATGTTTGGTAAAAAAAATCGCAAAAAGCGTATTTTGATTGGTTTGCGCAAAAGTTATCGCGTTTACTAACAAAGGGAAAGATTTTTGTCATTTTTGTTTTTTTTAATTTTTTTAACGAGTAATGGCGGCGATCTGCGATTTTTTTTGCGGTACTGCGACATTGCGGTGGACAGATCGGACCCTTGACTGACATTTTTGACACTTTTGGGGTTACCAGTGACATTTCTACAGTAATCAGTGCTATACATATGCACTGTTACTGTAAAAATACACTGGCAGTGAAGGGGTTAACTTTTTTGAAAGGGTGGGGTTATGTGTGTCCCTAGGGGCGTGCTTTCTACTGTGATTGGCTGTGGCTTCATATGTATGAACCGTGATCAACGGTTCTACATAGTAGAACCGTATGATCATCCTTCATATACAGGGGAGAATGACAGGCGGTTTGTTTACACAAGCCGCCTGACTTTCTCCCTCTCCCCCGACGATCGCCGAGTGACAGGCGTACATCGGGTCCGCCGGTCACACGCGCGGGGGGGTGCGTGACCGCGCAGGAGCAGGAGCGCGCCTCCGGCGGACCGCGCTCGCTCCCTAAACCCTCACAGGCTAGTGACGTAGACCTACGTCACTTTGCCTGTGAGGAGCTGACTGCCGACGTAGATCGGCGTTAGGCAGTCGGCAAGTGGTTAAAGCATGTTATATAGCGCAGTGCTTGTGCTGTGTAACAAGTAGAGATTTCTTTTGGTGGCATTTGATCACCTGTGCGATTTTTTTTTTTTTTTAATTTTTTTTATTTTTTTAATTTTTTTTATTTTTTTTTTTATTTATTTTTTTTTGCTTTATAAACAAAAAAAGAGCGACAGTTCTGTAAGAAAACAATATTTACTTTCTGCTATAAAACATTCCCAATATTTTTTTTTTATCATTTTAGGCCAATTTGTATTCTGCTACATATTTTTGGTAAAAAAAACCCCAATAAGCGTATTTTGATTGGTTTGCGCAAAAGTTATTACGTCTACAAAGTAAGGAAAAGATTTATGTCATTTTTATTTATTTATTTGTTTATTAGTAATGGCGGCGATCAGCGATTTTTTGCGGGACTGCGACATTGCGGCGGACAGATCGGACCCCTAACTGACATTTTTGACACTTTTGGGGGGACCAGTGACATTACTACAGTAATCAGTGCTATAAATATGCACTGTCACTGTACTAAGCAAGCAAAAAACAACACATATAATGGAGGAGCTGCACACCCCAAATAGGAACTGGAGAAAGAAAGTACACAAGTACAAACCCCCAGGGGCTTTTAAGCAGCAATAACTTTTATATAGAATATATCAAGCTGTAGTTTTTCCTAAAAAAAAAAATGATTTTATTGATGAATAGAAAAAAAAATGTAAAAAACACACATAAAAAAACAATCCCCAAAAGGGGAGAAAAAATGGATAGATTATGAGCTCTGGTTACAAACAGAATAACGTGGTGTAACAGGAAATGAATGACAATAATAAGATCGTCACATAAAAGTGGAAAACGACTACAACGCGTTTCGACCTATGGGGTGAGGTCTTCCTCAGGGGACTCTGTGATGTCAGATTGGCGATATCAGTTAGAAACCAGAAAGCATGTTGATGACAAAGGAGTTGTCTTCCAAATTGGAGGTAGGAATCCTCCCACCACAGGCGGCCAAGAAGATGCGCAGGGCTACAAGGAGCCGCATCTATAGCCTACCAAAACGGGGCATGGACCACAGCGGCATGGTTCATGAATTTAGGGTATGTCCATGTGGAATAATCTATCTAAAGAGGGGGTGTGTACTTTCTTTCTCCTGTCACTGTAATAATGACACTGGCAGGGAAGGGGTTAACACCAGGGGCGATCAAAGGGTTAGATGTGAGCCTAGGGGGGTGTTTTCCAACTGTGGGGGTGGCTGAGCTTGTTAAATCAGGGGAGGAAAATAAGAGAAACACAGGAGCCCTGGGATTATCATTTAAATGTGTCTCTACGGGGTGCTTTCTAACTGTGGGGGATGGGTTTTCTGCATGAACACAGAGACATGTGTTCCTAAATAAGAGGATCCCTGTGTTTATTACGGACAGAACAGCGGTCTTCCGTGTTTACAACAGCAGACTGTCGTTCTGTCTCCACGGGGAGTGATTGCGGGTGCCCGGTGGCAATCATGGCCGCCGGACCTGCTGATCAGCTTCCCCTGTGGCGAATGGGCGTGCCGCCCCCCCCCCCCGCTAGCGGTCCCAGGAAGTGAGGTACAGGTACCTTGTTTCACGAGACAGAGCCGACCTGCTGCAGTAAAGCTGCGGCGGTCGGTCGGTAGGTGGTTAAAGAGCACAAGGGACTCTGTGCATGGAATAGAAGTGCCATCCTGAGCAATGCCATGCAGCCATCACTGGAGTGTATATAGACTGGAAGTGATTGCAAAGAGATGGAAGGAGATCAGAGCCGAGACACAACAAAGGGTAAAAATGGTGAAAACAGACAATTCTGATTGGTGATGAGATTCCGGACTTTAGCAGACAGTGGGGTTCAGTTGGGGTTCCGGACTTCTTCACATACGGATATTCCGTCCTCGGATGGCGGCAGCCGAAACGCGTTTGAAGTTATAAAATGATGAAAATTAATATTTTGGATTTCTCTTATAAAAACATATTTTTTGTCATTTCTAGGGGGATCTCTGAAAAGAGAAGAAGATGTCAGAGTGGGGAGCGGTTTTGGCAGAAAGTCGGGGGATTCCACAACACCCCCAGAGGTTGAAGCACGGCGCCGGGGACTCGGCTGCATATCAGATCTTCCTGGGGGCTCTGGAGTGGATTCCTAATACACAGGTGAGCTGTGACTCCGCCTTCACCTGGAGGGGACAAAGGGTTCATTTCCCATCACAATACGTTGTCATGGCAACGCTTTGCTGTAGCGATAAACCGAAAATTCCAGATGCACTTGGCCGAAAACCAAAATTGAATCGGACAGTTTTTTTTTGGGGGGGGGGGGTTATTTAATTAATGTGGCTTTGATTTTTTTTTTTTGCAATAAAGTAAATTGGACAAGGTTTTGCATTGAAGTCAATAGGGGGCATTTTTGCATTGACGTCAATAGGGGGCGATTTTGCATGGAAGTCAATAGGACACAATTTTGCATTGAGGTCCATGAGCCACCACTTTGAATTGAAGCCAATAGGGGGCATTTTTGCATTGAAGTTAATGGGATGCGATATTTGCATTGAAGTCAATAGGACACAATTTTGCATTTAATTTAATAGGGGGCATTTTTGCATTGACGTTAATGGGACGTGATTTTGCATTGAAGTTAATAGGGGGCATATTTGCATTGAAGTCAGTAGGGGGTATTTTTGCATTGAAGTCAATAGGGGGCATTTTTGCATTGAAGTCAATAGGGGCATTTTTGCATTGAAGTCAATAGGGGGCATTTTTGCATTGCAGTCAATAGGGGGCATTTTTGCATTGAAGTCAATAGGGGGCATTTTTGCATTGAAGTCAATAGGGGGCATTTTTGCATTGAAGTCAATAGGGGCATTTTTGCATTGAAGTTAATAGAAGTTGTTTGGCATTGACGTTAATAGGGGGCATTTTTGCATTGAAGTCATTGGGAGACGATTTTGCATTAGGATCAATGGGGCACCACTTTGCATTAAAGTCAATAGGGGGCATTTTTGAATTGAAGTCAGAGGGATGCGATATTTGCATTGAAGTCAGAGGGATGGGATATTTGCATTGAAGTCAGAGGGATGCGATATTTGCATTGAAGTCAATAGGGGAATTTTTGCATTGAAGTTAATGGGACTTGATTTTGCATTTAAGTCAATAGAAGGCGTTTTTGTATTGAAGTCAATGGGGCGCAACTTTGCATTAAAGTCAATAGGGGGGCGTTTTTGCATTTAAGTCAATAGAAGGCGTTTTTGTATTGAAGTCAATGGGGCGCAACTTTGCATTGATGTCAGTAGGGGGCGTTTTTGCATTGAAGTCAATAGGGGGCGTTTTTGCATTTAAGTCAATGAGATGCTGTTTTTGCATTGAAGTCAATGGACGTGATTTTGCATTAAAGTCAATAGGGGGCATTTTTTGCATTGAAATCAATAGGGGGTGACTTTGCGTTAAAGTCAAGAAGACGCGATTTTGCATTGAGGTCAGTAGGGGGCGTTTTCGCATTGAATTCAATGGGATGCGATTTTGCATTGAAGTCAATGGGACGCAATTTTGCATTGATGTCAGTAGGAGGCGTTTTTGCAGTGAAGTCAGTAGGACGCAGCATGCCATTTTCTTATCAGTGAAACGCAGAGAACCCTTTTTTCGGCCAATCATTTTTTTGGGAGCCGATAAATTGGTGCATCCCTACTTTGCTGTAGAGATAGTTACATGTCAGGGGAGATATCGGTATGAAATGTACATAAAGCAGTGAGCAGGGGGGGTGTTAGGACACAGGTGAAGGTATAATCACCGGATTAAGTCTATTTATTATTGGTAATACTCCCCTGCTCTGTGCAATGATACAGAAATCACTGCCTTCTCCTCTCCTGGAAGTCCTCCGCTGGCCCTGTCAGCCTCTCTCTGCTCCCAGTGCCCCCCTAGCCAACCGGGGGCTACAGAGGAACCTATGCATGTGCACTCCTGAGCCGGGCTGTGTGAGTCCAAAGACGCACACAGCGCTGGTAAGCCAAGAGTGACAGGAGTCAGGTAAGTGTTTGGGGACAGAGGTGCTTCTCACCCTAATCCCTCCATATCCCCCAGTGAAATGACTGGCAGGTAATACAGCTGAAACAAATCCTCCTACATAAGCTGTACCTGTTTATCTGCAACCCCATTCTCCTCTACAGCCAATCAAAGTCCAGCATTTATAAAGCTTGTCTGATCTGTCAGAAAAAAGGGGGTGGAGAGCTAAAGTAACACTCTGCAGAGCTCAGTGAGGAGAGCTCTGAGAGCTGATTGGAGGGAAGGGACACACCCCCTTCACACAGCAACAGAGCTGAGGCTGTCACTCACAGGCTGTGTGCTGAAGATCCCTCCCCTGTCACCTTTTATGTCTTGGTGTCAGGAAAACTTGTCAGAAGTGACTCATGCAGATAGAGGAAGGAGGCAGCAGACAGAAATGAGACTCAGTGCTCCAGAGTGAGACAAGTACACACTATAGAGGGGAATGCTTTGTTCCAATTTCATGTCTGAGGTTTACAAACACTTTAATGCAGAGAATGCATTAAAAACAAAAAAACCTTTAGACTTTAGAGCAACTTTAACCAGTTCCTGACCGCCGAATGACAGCTACAGCGCAGTCACACATTGCTGGGGGGTGTCATATGATGTCCTTCCGTGATCCCGCTTCCTGAGCCCGCTGCGGCACACAGACAGCACGCCCTGAGATCGCCGTGTCCTTAGGACACAGCTGATCATAGGTCAGGGTAAAGAGCCAATCACAGCAGCTCTTTACCACTTGATCAGCTGTGTCCAATCACAGCTGATCATAATGTAAACACAAGCCGGTTATTGGCATTCTGGCTTGTGTTAAATGGACATGTACACTGATTACCAGTGCAGTCCCAACAGTGCCCACCAGTGCTGCCTATCAGTGCCACCTATCAGTGCCTCCTCATCAGTGTCCATCAGTGCCTCCTCATCAGTGTCCATCAGTGCCTCCTCATCAGTGTCCATCAGTGCCTCCTCATCAGTGCCCATCAGTGCCTTCTCATCAGTGCCTCCCCATCAGTGTCCATCAGTGCCTCCTCATCCGTGCCCAGTGCCCGTGTTACTTATCAGTGCCTTCTCATCAGTGCCACCTATCAGTCCCTCCTCATCAGTGCCTCCTCATCAGTGCCTTCTCATCAGTGTCCATCAGTGCCTCCTCATCAGTGCCCATTAGTGCCACTTATCAGTGCCTTCTCATCAGTCCCTCCTCATTAGTGCCCATCAGTCCCTCCTCATTAGTGCCCATCAGTCCCTCCTCATTAGTGCCCATCAGTGCCTCCTCATCAGTGTCCATCTGTGCCTCCTCATCAGTGCCCATTAGTGCCTTCTCATCAGTGCCTCCCCATCAGTGTCCATCAGTGCCTCCTCATCAGTGCCCATTAGTGTTACTTATCAGTGCCTTCTCATCAGTGCCACCTATCAGTCCCTTCTCATCAGTGCCTCCTCATCAGTGCCTTCTCATCAGTGTCCATCAGTGCCTCCTCATCAGTGCCCATTGGTGCCACTTATCAGTGCCTTCTCATCAGTCCCTCCTCATTAGTGCCCATCAGTGCCTCCTCATCAGTGCCCATTAGTGCCACTTATCAGTGCCTTCTCATCAGTGCCTCCTCATTAGTGCCCATCTGTGCCTCCTCATTAGTGCCCATCAGTGCCTCCTCATCAGTGTCTATCGGTGCCTCCTCATCAGTGTCCATCGGTGCCTCCCCATCAGTGTCCATCAGTGCCTCCCCATCAGTGTCCATCAGTGCATCCTCATCAGTGCCTATCAGTGCCTCCTTATCAGTGCCACCTATTCTTTTCCTAGGAGAAAAATTACTTATTGGCAAAATTGTATAACAAAACATGAAAAAATGTTTTTAGTTTTTTTACTGTTTGGTCTTTTATCGTTTATTTATCAAAAAAATAAAACCCCCGTGATGAGTAAATACCACCCAAAGAAAGCTCTATCTGTGTGAAAAAAAACGATAAAAATGCCATCTGGGTAGAGTGTTACATGAGCGCGAAATTGTCATTCCCTGTGGCTTCATAGAGACATTGGAGGGATGGTGGAGGAAATTGCTTGTCCGGTGTTCTGGGATTCTCAAGTTTTGGTCTGGGTCCTGGAACCCTGAGACTTCATAGAGACTTGGGGGGGGGGATGGTGGAGGAAATTGATTGTCCGGTGTCCTCTGGGATTCCCAAATTCTGGTCTGGGTCTCCAACATTGGGTCCAAGACTTATACCAAGGCTGTGTAAAAGTGGCACCCAGGGCTCAAGTGATTAACAGGCAGCTTGTGCACATCTTTAAGTTTGTGTTGATGTCAGCATGCTGTAATTCCTGCACAGCAGCACTGTAGGAGGAGGGCCAGTACCATCTCCCAGTCAGACTCTGCTGCACTGCACCTATGCTGAAAGTAAACCTGCCAACAAGAGGAGAAACTGAGAAGAGGGATGAGCCTATCACTGTGCTGCTCCCCTTTCTTTGCCCAATCAGGTCCTGAATTGAGTTGCCGGCCCCAAACACGAACACACGGCAAAAGCAGTGGATCAGACGCCCTCTAGTGGACATTCTATAGGAATATATGAAGGGCTGGCGTTCTGAGTTTATTTACATTTTTGGGGAGCGGTGAAGATTTCCCCAGATGAAGCACAGAAATACATTTTTGGCTTTTTTATTGCATGCAGATCTAACTTTATGAATAGGGAGAGAGAGGGGCTGTAATATATTACACTCACCGCCCCCTTTATTAGGTACACCCTGCTAGTAGCAGGTTGGACCCCCTTTTGCCTTCATTCTTGGTCGCATAGATACAACAAGGTGTTGGAAACTTTCCTCAGAGATTTTCCTCCATAGTGACATGATAACATCAAACAGTTGCTGCAGATTTGTCAGCTGCACATCCATGATGCCAATCTCCCGTTCTACCACATCCCAAAGGTGCTGCAACCAACAGCCACTGCTGGATTGGTTTTTGGGCTTCCCAATACGACAGATGAGCCCGGAAACCCCTCCCGCTGCTTCTAAAAGTGATCCAGCGGGGAATCTACCGCTTGGACCACTTTTATTGGTTAGAAAAACGCCTGCTGAAAAAAACAATACCGGGCTTATGGCATATTGGAACAGCCATAACCCAGGTATTCCACCTCCTACTGAGGACATCTTATGACTATGGCCCGGTAAGAAGGTGGTTAAAGCCGCAGAAATATAAACAGTACTCATTAGTCAACACGGGTGCGATTTGTCATGTGCCTGGGGCAGCCGTGGAGGATGTCACTGGGTAGGGCGGAGCTTCCTGGTCCGAAGTGGTAATTCCCCAAGACTGCCGTAACCAGGTAGGGTGGAGTTTCCTGGTCCGAAGTGGTCAGTTCCCAAGACTCAGCCAATGAGGGAGAGTCCCTGGAGAGCCGAGTCTCTCCTGCACATCGCTGAATCACAATGGGACTCAGACAAGTATTGGGAAGGCCGTTGTACAGAGGAGGTTTTCCATGCATAGAATATATGAAGGTAGAAAACCTTGAGCCTTTACAACCACTTCAAAAGCCCCTACAAGTCATCAGTTTAGAGATAAACATCATGAATGGGCCCAGAATTATTGATCTATCTCCGATGTGTGCGGCTTTGTATAGTATGTGTCAGCCAATTGCACCCCAGTGCTTGTACAGTATGTAAGGGTGCATGACATTTTTTTCATTTGTCATTTTTTAAAACATAACTAATGCTATCACATACGGTGTCAAATAGCCCCCCCCCCCCCCATGTGATAGCATATAGGTTGTGATAGGTTCTCTTTATGAAGACATCAGGGACCTATTAGCCCCTGATGTCCCCCCATACTCTACTGAGCTAATGGAGCACAGATCATGCGCCCTTAGCTACTTCCCCTGCTGGCAGTCTTGAGAAATTACCACTTTGGACCAGGAAGCTCCGCCCTACCCAGTTCCAGCAGTCTTGGGAAATGACCATGTCGGACAAGGAAGCTCCGCCCTACCCAGTCCAAACAGTCTTAGGAAATGACCACTTTAAAACAAGAAGCTCCGCCCTACCCAGTGTCGGCAGTTTTGGGAAATTACCACTTGAGGTCAGGAAGCTCCGCTCTACCCAGTGCCATCAGTATTGGAAAATGACCACTTCGAACCAGAAAGCTCCACCCTATCCAGTGCCAGCATTCTTGGGAAATGACTACTTGGGACCAGGAAGCTCCGCCCTACCCACTGCTGGCAGTCTTGGAAAATGACCACTGCGAACTAGGAAGCTCCACCCTGCCCAGTTTCGGTAGTCTTGGGGAAATGACCACTTTGAACCAGGAAGCTCCGCCCTACCCAGTGTCGGCAGTCTTGGGAAATGGCAACTTTGGACCAAGAAGCTCCGCCCTACCCAGTGCTGGCAGTCTTAGCAAATGAACACTTCAGACCAGGTAGCTCCGCCCTACCCAGTGACATCCCCCCATGGCTGCCCCAGGCTTGCAGATGAGACAACAGGGCCAGGGATAGATGTTGAGGGGGGGTCACGCACATGTGGGGGGGGGGCATGTTGTACTGGTTGTAGAAGTAATCATGCAGCCTCAAAGCCAACTGAATCCCTTCCATCTGAAAGCCGACAGATGGTGATCCCAGCGCTGGGGCTCAAGAAGGTAACAGACCAAAAGAGAACAAAAAAGAGAAGTTCATTGTTCAACCCTTTAAGTATTTTTCAGGTGGGCGGGGCTGTGACACAGAGCAATACATACAGACCCTGAGAACGATGCCAGGCAGCTCTATATCAGAGGGGAGCACTGGGATGACAGCACACAAGAAAGACATCATTTTCCACACATGCAGCAGATATTATAACAGCCTAAAGGGATTTCTTTTTTTTTTTTTGCTGATTTATGATTGAGTCGATTTTCAGCTTTCATATTTTTTTCATGAAGTTCTGCCATCAGAACAGACAGCGATGACTCTCGCCGTAATTCAGCGTTATGTCTGGGGACAGAAACGCTGAAGTGGAGAACAATGGTTTGTGGGTAAATAATTCATATTAATCCCTGTTTTAGTGAAAGCAGATCGAGCGAATGAAGATGGCACCAACCAGGAAGGAAGAGTCGCGTATGACAGGATCTGAGCGACGCGATCCCTCTGTGACTTCATCAGATTATTAATTCATCAGAAGTTTATGTTTGCAATTGATTGTTCTAAATCTGCACCGGAGGATTATGGGCTTAACCACTTGAAGACCGGGAATTTTCTGCCACTTTATATTCACGTGTAACAATCAGTATTTTTTTGCTAGAAAATTACTTGGAACCCCCAAACATTATATATACAGTATCTCACAAAAGTGAGTACACCCCTAAGTCAAAATGTCCAAATCGGGCTCAATTAACCATGTTCTCTCCCCGGTGTCATGTGACTCGTTAGTGTTGCAAGGTCTCAGGTGTGAATGGGGAGCAGGTGTGTTAAATTTGGTGTTATCGCTCTCACTCTCTTATACTGGTCACTGGAAGTTCAACATGGCACCTCATGCCAAAGAACTCTCTGATGGTCTGAAAAAAAGAATTGTTGCTCTACATAAAGATGGCCTAGGCTATAAGAAGATTGCCGAAACCCTGAAACCGAGCTGCAGCACGGTGGCCAAGACCATACAGCGGTTTATAGGACAGGTTCCACTCGCCATGGTCAACCAAAAAAGTTGAGTGCACGTGCTCAGCGTCATATCCAGAGGTTGTCTTTGGGAAATAGACGTATGAGTGCTGCCAGCATTGCTGCAGAGGTTGAAGGGGTGGGGGGTTGGCCTGTCAGTACTCAGACCATACGCCGCTCACTGCATCAAATTGGTCTGCATGGCTGTCGTCCCAGAAGGAAGCCTCTTCTAAAGATGATGGACAAGAAAGCCTGCAAACAGTTTGCTGAAGACAAGCAGACTAAGGACATGGATTACTGGAACCATCTCCTGTGGTCTGATGAGACCAAGATAAACCTATTTGGTGTCAGATGGTGTCAGGCGTGTGTGGGGGCAACCAGGTGAGGAGTACAAAGACAAGTGTGTCTTCCTACAGTCAAGCATGGTGGTGGGAGTGTCATGGTCTGGGGCTGCATGAGTGCTGCTGGCACTGGGGAGCTACAGTTCATTGAGGGAACCATGAATGCCAACATGTACTGTGACATACTGAAGCAGAGCATGATCCCCTCCCTTCCGAGACTGGGCCGCAGGGCAATATTCCAACATGATAACGACCCCAAAAACATCTCCAAGATGACCACTGCCTTGCTAAAGAAGCTGAGGGTAAAGGTGATGGACTGGCCAAGCATGTCTCCAGACCTAAACCCTATTGAGCATCTGTGGGACATCCTCAAACACAAGGTGGAGGAGCGCAAGGTCTCTAACATCCACCAGCTCTGTGATGTCCTCATGGAGGAGGGGAAGAGGACTCCAGTGGCAACCTGTGAAGCTCTGGTGAGTTCCATGCCCAAGAGGGTTAAGGCAGTGCTGGAAAATAATGGTGGCTACACAAAATATTGACACTTTGGGCCCAATTTGGACATTGTCACTTAGGGGTGTACTCACTTTTGTTGCCAGCAGTTTAGACATTAATGGCTGTGTGTTGAGTTATTTTGAGGGGACAGCAAATTTACACTGTTATACAAGCTGTACACTCACTACTTTACATTGTTATTATTATTACTATAGAGGATTTATATAGCGCCGACAGTTTGTGCAGCGCTTTACAATGTGAGGGAAGACAGTAAAGTTCAAAACTAGAGGGCCCTGCTCGTTACAGTTTACAATCTAGAAACTTTACATTGTAGCAAAGTGTCATTTCTTCAGTGTTGTCACATGAAAAGATAGAATAAATATATTTACAAAAATGTGAGGGGTGTACTTACTTTTGTGAGATACTGTATATAGAGAATAAATTGGTGGGTTTTGGAATTTTTCTATGTCATATGGTATTTGCGCCGCAATATTTGGGGAAAAAATACACTTTTTAAAATTTTAATGCAAAAAAACACAATACATAACCCAATTTTTTTGGAAATTATAAACAATGGTGATACAGCGATTAAATAGATACCAAACCTCTCACGCTTTACATTTGCGCACGAACTTGCACGGCGACAAACGACGTAAAATTTACTATCCGTAGGTGACGCTTGAAAAGCCATTACAGGTTACCACTTTATATCTACAAGTTCATGCCCATGATCTGACATTTGCGGCGATACATCATGTGTGTAAGGGACGGACACATGCATTCGCCTTTGCGCACTAGCACGGGGGGGACAGAGGCTTTTTTTTTTAGTTTTGTTTTTGTTTTTTACAGTTTCTTTTACATTTTTTTTTTTTATCACTTTTATTGCTGTCACAAAGAATGTAAACATCCATGTGACTGTAATAGGCATGTGATAGGTACTCTTTATGGAGGCATCTGGGGTCAATAAGACCCCAAATCCCTCCTTTACACTTGAAAGCATTCGAAATGGCAAGATCAGCGTTTTTGAATACTTTCATTTTTCAAAAAGTGGCGCCATTGACATCCAGGTGAACTGGGAAGTGATGTCACCTCATCGCTTCCGGGTTAGTGTAGCGGAGACCCGATCAAAGCCCATTCCGCTCTCGGTGGGAAGGGAGAGCCCAAGAGAGCCGTAGAAGGTGGAGGGGGGTGTGTCCTCTTCTGCTGCTTGTAATAGCAATTGAGTGGCTAGTTAGCCGATCTGATTGCTAATACAAGAAAGCCGACCGTCGGCTCTAAAAAATGGTACCAGAGTGATGTCTGCAGCTGCATATCATCCTGGTAACAATCACCTGAAGTCATGTGACATTACCAGGTATGTGATTTGGCGGTAAGTGGTTAACCCCTTCTGGACTGGAAGGATTTGCCCCCTTAACCGGTTAAGCCCCAGCCCTATATCGAACACTTTTTGTTTACAAGTTAAAATCAGTATTTTTTCCTAGAAAACTACTTAGAACCCCCAAACATTATATATATTTTTTTAGCAAAGACTCTGGAGAATAAAATGTCGGTCATTGCAAAAATTTTTGTCACGCGGTATTTGCGCAGCGGTCTTTAAAACGCCATTTTTTTGGAAAAATTTTGAAAAATCACATTTCACTGCATTTAAAAAATACTAAACAGTAAAGTTAGCCCATTTTTTTTTTTGTATATTGTGAAAGATGATGTCACGCCGAGTAAATAGATACCAAACATGTAACGGTTTAAAATTGCACCCCCCCCCCCGTGGGGTGGCGACAAACTACGGTCAATAGAGATCTCAATAGGCGGCGCTTTAAATTTTTTTAACGGTTACCTGTTAAGAGTTACAGAGTAGCTCTTTTTTTTTTTTAAATTATTGCTCACGCTCTGGCGATCGCGGCGATACCTCACATGTGTGGTTTGAACAGCGATTTCATTCGCAGCTCGACTTCCGTATACGTTTTTTTTCGTGCGCAAGCTAACAGTGATGGGGGCAGCTAAATTTTTTTTTTTTTTCCTATTTTATTTTTTTTTTAACTTTATTGCAGGTTTTTTTTTAAAAAAAAAATCTGATCACTTTTATTGCTGTCACAAGCAATGTAAACATCCCTTGTGACAGCAATATGCAGTGACAGGTACTCTTTATGGAGGGATCGGGGGGTCTAAAAGACCCCAAACCCCTCCACTACACTTCCATGTATTCAGAACGCCGAAAACGGCATTTTTGCATACAGCCGGTTTTTAAATTTGCCGCCTTTTGCAGCAGAGTAACCCGGAAGTGACGTCATGGACGCCGCCTCCGTGTTACGTCATCGGAGACCCTATCGAAGCCACTTCCGGCTTAGATCGGGACTACATCCAGCCGGCGGACGCGCCGGCTGGGTGCTCGGGGCTCCCGGTGGGACGGGAGGCCCGTTCAAAGTCACGGAAGGCGGCGGGAGGGGGGGGCGTCCCCTCCCGCTCACCCGGGTAACAATCGAGCGGCTCCCGAGCCGCATCGGTCGTTACCGACGGAAAGCCGACCGTCGGCTGTAAACCACGATACCGGGATGGTGCCTCTAGCTAGAGGCATCACCCCGGTATAACCCTGCAAAGTTTGCTGACGTAGATCTACGTCACTTTGCGGTAAGTGGTTAATGACCAGGCCATATTTTGCGATTCGGCACTGCATTACTTTAACTGACAATTGCGCGGTCGTGCGACGCTGTTCCCAAATAAAATTTTACGTCCTTTTTTTCCCACAAATAGAGCTTTCTTTTGGTGGTATTTGATCACCTGTGCGATTTTTTTATTTCTTGGTATTTCAACAAAAAAATCGTCGCTCTTTTTTTTTCTGCTATAAAACATCCAATAAAAAAAAATTTAAAAATCAAATTTCTTCTTCATTTTAGGCCAGTTTGTATTCAGCTAAGTTTTTGGTAAAAAAAAAAAATCCCAAAAAGCGTACATTGATCGATTTGCGCAAAAGTTGTCACGTCTACAAACTATGGGATATTTTTATGGCATTTTTAAAATTTTTTTTACTACTAATGGTGGCAATCAGCGATTTTTAGTTGGACTGCGACATTGCGGCGGACAGATCGGACCCCTGACTGACATTTTTGACACTTTTGGGGGACCAGTGACATTACTACAGTAATCAGTGCTAAAATATGTCACTGTACTAATGACACTGGCAGGGAAGGGGTTAACATTATGGGTGATCAAAGGGTTAAATGTGAGCCTGGGGGGGTGTTTTCTAACTGCGAGGGGGAGGGGCTTGTGGAATCAACAACTGACACTTTTTTTAGGAACCAGTGACACTAATAGAGTGATCAGTGCTGATAATGTGCACTGTCACTGCCCTAATGACACTGGCTGGGAAGGGGTTAACATCAGGTGCGCTCAAAGGGTTAAATGTGTGCCTAGCTGGTGCTTGCTAACTGTGTGGGGGAGGTGCTATGACTGGGGGAAGACAGAGATCCGTGTTCCTGCTTAGCAGAAACACAAGATCGCCGATCTGCCTCTCTGGGGAACGATCGTGGGTGGCCGGCAGACATCAAATCCATCAGACCTGCTGATTGGCATCCCCTGTGTCCAATCAGCACGCGATCGCGCCTCCGGCAGCGCGCCCTCCAGTGTCTATTGCACAAAATGACTTACAGGTACGTCATTTTGCACAATAGAGCCGACTCGCCGTTGTGTAAGTGCGGTTGGCAAGTGGTTAAATACCATCTCAGTGATGTCATCACCGGGTCACTGTGCTTCCCTATACAATGTGGGCAGATCATGGCTGGTGGGAGGGGCCGGCAGGGGGCGGTACATAGCTCCCTGTTAACATCACTATACCCCGCCTCAGTACTCCTCTCATGAACCCCCAACTAAAATCTAGTAATTGAAAGGGGAGGGGGCCAGGTAGTCAGCCTGAGGAGGAAAGAGCTAGATGATGCTGGATATCTTTCAGCCATGGGAAATGCACAGGTCCACTTTTAGGGCTATGGCTGCCCTTTATAGGCCACCTTAGGTAGCCTCATCTATATGAGATCTAAACGCCATGCCATATACTGGCCCTGGAGAGTTGGCTGCCCCCTATGGTCCACCTTAGGTAGTCTTGTCTGTATGAGAGCTCATAGCCATGCCATATGATGGATAGTTGGCTGCCCCCTATAGTCCACGTTGGGTAGTCTTTTCTATATGAGATCTGATAGCCAGGCCATACAATGGCCCCAGAGAGTTGGCTGCCCCCTATAGGCCATACTGGGTAGTCTTTTCTATATGAGATCTGATAGCCATGCCATATACTGGCCCCAGAGAGTTGGCTGCCCCCTATATGCCACATTGGGTAGTCTTGTCTATATGAGATCTGATAGCCATGCCATACAATGGCCCCAGAGAGTTGGCTGCCCCCTATAGTCCACGTTGGGTTTTCTTCTCTATATGAGATCTAATAGCCATGCCATACATTGGCCCTGGGGAGTTGACTGCCAACTATAGTCCACGTTTGGTAGTCTCATCTATATGAGATCTGATAGCCATGCCATACACTGGCCCTGCAGAGTTGGCTGCCCCCCTATAGGCCACATTGGGTAGTCTCATCTATGAGATCTGATAGCTCTATCATATACTGGCCCTGCAGAGTTGGCTGCCCCCTATAGGCCACATTGGGTAGTCTTGTCTATATGAGATCTGATAGCCATGCCATACAATTGCCCCAGAGAGTTGTCTGCCCCCTATAGGCTACATTGCGTAGTCTCATCTATGAGATCTGATAGCCATGTCATATACTGGCCCTACAGAGTTTGCCCCCTCCTATAGTCTACGTTGAATAAAGGAAGAGGTTTGGGACTTTGAAGGAGGTGGAGACCAGAACACTAGGAGAAATGGGTAATAAAAACATTTTATTACTGTAACCAACAATTGGCGAAGTACAACATATAAAAAAGCAATTCATGTATAGACAGCATATTACAAACTTTTGGGTCAGTCTGATGCATGTGCAGGTACACAAAATATGCATAAAGGGTATGGGGACTATGGCACTTCGTATTGGCCACACAGTCCAAAGTTGCTACATTGTTGCCGTATTGTAAACGGTCTGCAGGGTGCAACATGGTGATGAATGTCGAATCATAATCTTGCTGCAGCAGTCATGGACCTAATATATATGGTGTATTGAATTACACAAAATTGCAATATACGTTCAAAAAGTAAGTAACCATTAAAAATTTATTGAGCTGCGATTAAATCCTGTATAGTAGAAAAACAGATGACATCCTTGTAGCTCTACGCGTTTCGTGGCTAACTACTACTCCTCAGTAGCGGATGCCAAAAACTCTGTAAAAAAGTATAAATGTAACTATAATCTGTCTAGTCTATGTTGGGTCTACATTGGGTAGTCTTGTCTATATGAGATCTAATAGCCATGCCATATACTGGCCCTGGAGAGTTGGCTGCCCCCTATAGGCCACGTTGGGTTTTCTTATCTACATGATATCTAACAGCCATGCCATACACTGGCTCTTGAGAGTTGGCTGCCCCCTATAGGCCACGTTGGGTAGTCTCATCTATATGAAATCTGACAGCCATGCCGTATACTGGCCCCAGAGAGTTGGCTGCCCCCTATAGGCCTCGTTGCGTAGTCTCATCTATGTGAGATCTGATAGCTTTGTCATCTACTGGCCCCAGAGAGTTGACTGCCCTCTACAGTCGACGTTGGGTAGTCTCATCTATAGGATCTGATAGCCATGCCATACACTGGCCCTGCAGTGTTGGCTGCCCCCTATGGACCATGTTGGGTAGTCTTGTTTATATGAGAGCTGATAGCCATGCCATACACTAGCCCCAGAGAGTTGGCTGCCCCCTATTGTCCATGATGGGTAGTCTCATCTACAAACCCGATTCGAAAAAAGTTGGGACACTGTACAAATTGTGAATAAAAAAGGAATGGACTAATTTACAAATCTCATAAACTTATATTTTATTCACAATATAATATAGATAACATATCAAATGTTGAAAGTGAGACATTTTGAAATGTAATGCCAAATATTGGCTCATTTTGGATTTCATGAGAGCTACACATTCCAAAAAAGTTGGGACAGGTAGCAATAAGAGGCCGGAAAAGTTAGATGTACGTATAAGGAACAGCTGGGGGACCAATTTGTAACTTATTCGGTCAATTGGCAACATGATTGGATATAAAAAGAGCTTCTCAGAGTGGCAGTGTCTCTCAGAGTGGGCGTGTCTCTCAGAAGTCAAGATGGGCAGAGGATCACCAATTCCCCCAATGCTGGGGCGAAAAATAGTGGAGCAATATCAGAAAGGAGTTTCTCAGAGAAAAATTGCAAAGAGTTTGAAGTTCTCATCATCTACAGGACATAATATCATCCAAAGATTCAGAGAATCTGGAACAATCTCTGTGCGTAAGGGTCAAGGCCGGAAAACCATACTGGATGGCGGTGATCTTCGGGCCCTTAGACGGCACTGCATCACATACAGGAATGTTACTGTAATGGAAATCACAACATGGGCTCAGGAATACTTCCAGAAAACATTGTCGGTGAACACAATCCACCGTGCCATTCACCGTTGCCGGCTAAATCTCTATAGCCCAAAAAAGAAGCCATATCTAAACATGATCCAGAAGCGCAGGCGTTTTCTCTGGGCCAAGGCTCATTTAAAATGGACTGTGGCAAAGTGGAAAACTGTTCTGTGGTCAGACGAATCAAAATTTGAAGTTCTTTTTGGAAATCTGGGACTCCATGTCATCCGGACTAAAGAGGACAAGGACAACCCAAGTTGTTATCAGCGCTCAGTTCAGAAGCCGGCATCTCTGATGGTATGGGGTTACATGAGTGCGTGTGGCATGGGCAGCTTACACATCTGGAAAGGCACCATCAATGCTGAAAGGTATATCCAAGTTCTAGAACAACATATGCTCCCATCCAGACGTCGTCTCTTTCAGGGAAGACCTTGCATTTTCCAACATGACAATGCCAGACCACATACTGCATCAATTACATCATCATGGCTGCGTAGAAGAAGGATCCGGGTACTGAAATGGCCAGCCTGCAGTCCAGACCTTTCACCCATAGAAAACATTTGGCGCATCATAAAGAGGAAGATGCGACAAAGAAGACCTAAGGCAGTTGAGCAACTAGAAGCCGGTATTAGACAAGAATGGGACAACATTCCTATTCCTAAACTTCAGCAACTTCTCCTCAGTCCCCAGACGTTTGCAGACTGTTATAAAAAGAAGAGGGGAGGCCACACAGTGGTAAACATGGCCTTGTCCCAACTTTTTTGAGATGTGTTGATGCCATGAAATTTAAAATCAACTTATTTTTCCCTTAATATGATACATTTTCTCAGTTTAAACATTTGATATGTCATCTATGTTGTATTCTGAATAAAATATTGAAATTTGAAACTTCCACATCATTGCATTCTGTTTTTATTCACAATTTGTACAGCGTCCCAACTTTTTTGGAATCTGGTTTGTATGTGATGGTAATAAAATTAGGTGATAATTGGGTGAAAAAGTTGTTTGCCCACTCCCAAGCCCTTTATGTTGGGTCACCACCTGGGCTGAGCCGGTGCCAAAGCCAAGCAGGGTCTCGTCCCCCCTCCAAACTTCCAGTGGATCCAAAAGAAAAAGAAATCCAACACAAGTGAAGCTTTATTATCCTGTACAAACAACACAAAGCCCCATCTGGAAGGAAGGCCCAGGCGGTGCTTTGTATTGCTTGTCCAGAATAAAAAGCTTTACCTGCATTGGAATTCTTTGGCGTGTTGCCAGCGTCTTCTGGATTTAAGGATAGTAGGGTGGCCAAGTTGTTGTAGGGGGGTCACCTGACCATAAAACCTTTATGAATTGGTTGGTAATCCCATGCCTAAACCATGCCCTTCAACCCACCTGGCCAATTCTAATGATTAATTTCTTTTTCCTTCACAGGGAACCTCAGAGGGAAATGCAGACACTCAGTATCAGGTCCGGCTTTCTCTGTTTGATTTTCCGTACCACCATTTCTTTGGAAGGACTTGGAAGAGTTCGGTGAAGCCACTAAAAGCCGTCACGGGTCAGACATCAAAAGTTTTCTTCAATGAGGTGAGAGAATAGAACGACAGAAGTTGTGTGCCAAAGATTACCAAAGTGATAGCAGAGACCCCTCTATAGACACCATTAGGAGTGAAACTCATCAGAGTTCCTTGTCACCCCCTGTGGTTGGGCTTTGTTTGAATAAGCCTCTTCCTTCACTGCATTCCCAGTCAGTGTGAGCGAGTTTGAAGTTGGAGGGGCTTGTGCAATGCATAGGCAATCCAAACACATAGCAAAGCACCAGTGCAAAGGTGAATGGTGGACCCTGGGGAATTGGGATCATGGAGGTCCCAGCTGAGAGCCAGACTCTGCTCCTTCATTCATCCAGCAACGACTTAGCAGCTCAGCTCCCTTTGCTTCACCTTACCAGCAGTAATTCAGTAGTTTAGCTTATCCTGCATTCCCCTCCCAGCAGGCACCCAGCAGCTCAACTCACCTCACCTTGCTCCCTTTCCTAGGGGGACTTGGGAGCTCAGGTCACCCTGCTCCTCCTCCTAGCAGGGACTTGGGAGCTCAGGTCACCCTGCTCCTCCTCCTAGCAGGAACTTGGAAGATCAGGTCACCCTGCTCCTCCTCCTAGCAGGAACTTGCAGGAACTTGGGAGCTCAGGTCACCCTGCTCCTTCTAGCAGGGACTTTGGAGCTCAGGTCACCCTGCTCCTTCTTCTAACAGGGACTTGGGAACTCGGGTCACCCTGGTCCTCCTCCTAGCAGGGACTTGGGAGCTCAGGTCACCCTGCTCCTCCTCCTAGTAGGAACTTGCAGGAACTTGGGAACTCAGGTTACCTTGCTCCTTCTTCTAGCAGGGATTTGGGAGCTCAGCGCACCTTGTTTCCCCTGCTAGCAGGGACTCAGCAGCTCAGGTCAACCTGCTCCTCCTCTTAGTGTGGACTTGGGTGCTCATGTCAACCTGCCCCTCCTAGTGGGTACTTGGAAGCTTAGCTTACCTGGCTCCCCCTGCTAGCAGTTCAGCTCCTCCTATCAGCAATCACTCAGCAGCTTCCCAGTAGCTCCCCAGTCCCTGCTAGCAGGGAGGGCTAGGCGAGCTAAGTTCCCAAGTCCCCGATGGGAAGGGGAGCAAGGTAAGCTGAGCTCCCTGGTCCCTGCTACGAGGAGGAGTAAGGTGACCTGAGCTCCCAAGTTCCTGCTGAGAGCCCATCTTACCTTGTTCCTCCTCCTAGCAGGGACTTGGAGCACAGGTCACCCTGCTCCTCCTAGTGGGCGCTTGGAAGCTCAGGTCAACCATCCACATACAGAAATTATAATTATAATAATTTTATTGTATAATGTTGATTTTTTGTATAATAAATTATACAGCATATGTTTAGTATTACTTCAAATGGGCTTAAAAACAACCCCCCACTACCCTTTGTCACTGTGGAGCAATTCATCCTCAAAGTTTACTTGGGAGCTCAGGTCACCCTGCTCCTCCTCCTAGCAGGGACTTGGGAGCTCAGGTCACCCTGCTCCTCCTCCTTCTAGCAGGGACTTGGGAGCTCAGGTCACCCTGGTCCTCCTCCTTGCAGGGACTTGGGAGCTCAGGTCACCCTGCTCCTCCTTGTAGAGGGGACTTGGGAGCTCAGGTCACCCTGCTCCTTTTAGCAGGGGCTTTGGAGCTCAGGTCACCCTGCCCCTCCTCCTTGCAGGGAATTGGGAGCTCAGGTCACCCTGGTCCTCCTCCTAAAAGGGACTTGGGAGCTCAGGTTACCCTGCTCCTCCTTCTTGCAGAGAATTGGGAGCTCAGGTCACCCTGGTCCTCCTCCTAAAAGGGACTTGGGAGCTCAGGTCACCCTGGTCCTCATCCTTGCAGGGACTTGGGAGCTCAGGTCACCCTGGTCCTCTTCCTAGCGGGGACTTGGGAGCTCAGGTCACCCTGGTCCTCTTCCTAGCGGGGACTTGGGAGCTCAGGTCACCTTGCTCCTCCTTCTAGCGGGAACTTGGTAGCTCAGGTCACCCTGCTCCTTCCAGCAGGGCCTTTGGAGCTCAGGTCACCCTGGTCCTCCTCCTAGCAGGGACTTGGGAGCTCAGCCCATCTTGCTCCCCCTCCCATCAGGGGCTTGGGAGCTCAGCTTACTTTGCTTCCCTTCCTAGCAGGGGAGTGGGAGCTATGTTCTCCCTGCTGCTCCTCCTAGCGGGGACTTGGAATCTCAGCTTACCTTGCTCCC